>NW_027528869.1:3747686-3892745 GCF_008692635.1 Crocuta crocuta
TATTTATTTCTAGGAGAGAGAGAGAGACAGCGTGAGCAGGGGAGGGTCAGAGAGAGAGGGAGTCACAGACTCCGAAACAGGCTCCAGGCTCCGAGCTGGCAGTCAGCCCAGAGCCCGACGCGGGGCTCGAACCCACGAACCGCGAGATCATGGCCTAAGCGAAAGTCGGACGCCCAACCGACTAAGCCACCCAGGCGCCCCTGGAATAAAATATTTTTAATTTCAGAAATCTTTCCTCCTTTCCTCATCTAAATTAGACCCTCCTCCTGAGAGCAATTAGCCTTATCCAAGTTTAAGATACTAATAACACATATCTAACTGAAGCTGTTAAAGGTAGCGGCAGATATGTCTAAAGGTCCCTGCTCCCATGGTGTTTTATAATCTGCGATGACCACCTTTATGTGTCAACCTGACTAGGCCATGGGGTTCCCAGACATTTGATCAAACATTATTCTGTGTGTATCTGTGAAGGTGTTTCTGGATGGGATCAACATTTGAATCCACAAGACTGAGTAAAGCACCCTCCCTGATGTGGGTGGGCATCATCCATTCAGTTGAAGATGAACAGCAAAAGGGCTGAGTAAGAGGAAACTCATTCTGCTTGACTACCTTGAGCTACCACATTGATCTTTGTCTTGCCTTCACTCTTCTTAGGTCTTAAGCCGCTAGTTTTGGGGCTGTAATTTACACCATTAGCTCTCCTGCTTCTCAGGCATTCAGACTAGAATTACCTCATCAGCTCTCCTAAGTCTCCAGCTTGCCAACTGCAGATCTGGGACTTCTCAGCCTCCATAATCATATAACCCAATCCCTAACAAAAATTATAAAAGTAATGCATAAGATTCCAATTGTGTTAAGTGCTACAAAGTATATGTGTAGGTATTCAGGGAACATATCTCAGGAGATATCTCAGGAGATATGTCCCATATAATAGAAATAAAAGTAAGCTTAACATCAGAAGGCCAATATTCATAAGTTAATTGTATTTCTGTATGTCAAAAGCAATTAAAAATTTTACAAAGCTTTAAGTACCATTTATTATGAAATTTAAAACTATGAAATATTTAGGGCAAATTTTAACAAAATATGTAAATATGTGCAAGACCCACACACTAAAACCTACAATGCATTACTATGAAGAATGAAAGACTTAATTAAATGGAGGACATATTATGCTTATAAATTGGAAGGTTCACTGTTAAGATGCCAGTTTTCCCCAGATTGAACTATAGATTCAATTCAATCCAAATCAAAAATCCCTACAGACTTTTTAGAAATTAACAGTCTGATTCTAAAATGTATATGGAAGTGTAATGTGCCTAGAAAAGCCAAAATAATTTTCAGAAAAAGAACAAGTCTCTAAGTCTTGTACTACCTGATTTCAAGATTTAAAATATAGTTACAGTAACCAAGGTGATGCGATATTGGCATAAGGAGAGACAAACACGCAGGTCAAGAGAACAAACTAGAGACACAGAAAAAGATGCACTCAATTGATTTTCATCATAATGCCAAGGTAATACAATGAGAATAATGATCTTTTCAACAAATGGTGCTAGAACAGTTGGATATCTATTTACAAAAAGTGAACCCCAAAGTCAAGTCATTCCTCCAAAAGTTAAACAAGGAACTATCTTACTATGCTCACATGGTAATATGTGAAATTGAACTCCTGATATTTCTGTCTAATCACAGATCCCTCCATATTCTATCCAAATGCTCAAGACTTATTTGATGTTTTTGATTCTTCTCTTTCCATCTTCTTACTACTGTCTCAGCAAGTTTATTTGGTCCAACCACTAAACTATTTTACTAATTCATCTATTTCTTTCTATCTCTACTAACTACTACTCTTATCTTTTGCCTAGTCCATTGCTGTAGATTATTTGTGTTTATTTACCTGCCTCAATTCTTGATTCCAATAATTCTAAGATTTCAAGAATTCGGTTCTCAATTTTCTGAACTTTTTCATCATCCCAAATAGAAACTCTGTACCCATTAATCAATAACTCCCCAATCCTCCCACCCTCTATTCTGCGTAGCTCGTATAAGTGGATTTCATATCATATTTGCACGTTTGTGCGTGGTTTCTCTGCCTTAGTATAACATTTTCAAGGTTCCTCTATATTGTAGCATACATTAGAATTTCACTACTTTTTGAGGTTGAATAATATTTAATTGTATGTCTACACAACATTTTGTTTATCCATGCATTTGTTGATGGGCACTTGGTATGTTTCCATCTTTCAGCTATTGTGAATAATGCTGTTATGAACATTTGTGTACAAGTATCTGTTTGAATCCATGCTTTCATTTCTTTTGAAAATATACCTATAAGTGGAATTATTTCTATTATATTTAAAGATTACATGTGATTTTCCATATAGATAATCATGTTGTCTGCGAATAAAGACATTTCTACTCTTTTCCAAAGTATATGCATTTTCCTTCTTTTCCTTGTTTTAATGTTCTACCTAGAATCTTCTGTACAGTGTTAAATAAAGGTGGAGAGAGTAGACATTATTTCTGATCTTAGGGGGAAAAGATTCAGTCTTTCACTTTTAAGTGATGTTAGTTGTATGTTTTTCATAGATACCTTTCATCAAGTTGAAAAAACTGTTTTATTCTTAGGTTTTTGAAAGGTTATGTTTTTTAAAATCATGAATATGTGCTAAATTTTGTGAAATGCTTTTTCTGCCACTATTAAGATAATCATATGGTTTTACTTTTTATTTGGATTGATTTTCAAATGTTGAGCTAAACCAATAAACTGCTTGTGTGTGTGTGTATATGTATGTGTGTGCATGCCGGTTTGATGTTTAAATATATTGTTAAGGATTTTTGCATCTATGTTCATGAGGGATATTGACATATACTCTTTGTCTAGTTTTGCTATCAGAGTAATGATAGCCTGATAAAATCATTTGGGAAGTGTTTTTTCATCTTCTAACTTCCTGTAAAAGTTTGTGTAGAACTGGAATTATTTTTGTTGAAAAGTTTCAGAGCCTTCACTATTGAAGCCATCTGGGCATAGACATTTTTCTTTGGGCATATTTGTAGCTACAAATTTAATATCTTTTTAAAGAGTTTATTTATTTTGAGAAAGAGAGAGAGAGAGAGAGAGAGAGATTGAAAGGGAGGAGAGGGCAAAGGGAGATAGAGAGAAACCCAAGCAGGCTCCATGCTGTCAATGTGGAGCCCAACGTGGGGCTTGATCTCAGAAACTATGAGATCATGACCTGAGCTGAACGAACTCAGGAGTTGGACTGTCAACTGACTGAGCCACCCAGGTGCCCCTCTACTTTCTTATTTTCTATTTCATTCATTTCCTACACTTTTATTTACTATTTACTTTCTTCTATTTACTTCGGGTTTAATTTGCTTTTCTTTTTCTGGTTTCTTACAATATAAGTTTAGATCATTGATTTAGACTCTTTCTTTTCTAATACAAGGATTTAATATGACATACATTTCTCTGTAAGAACTGTTTTAACTGCATATCTCACAATTTTGGTATGTTGTGTTTTTGTCTTTATTTGCATCAAAATGTTTTGTAATTTCTCTTGGGTTTTATTCTTTGACTCTTGGATTATTTAGAATTATGTTGTTTAATTTCCAAATATTTGGGGATTTTCCAGATACCATTCTGTTATTCGTTTCTAGTTTCATTTGGTTGTGGTCAGAGAACATACTGAATATAATTTAAGTTCTATATTTATTGAAATTTGCCTTACAGCCAAAAGTATAGTTCATCTTGGTGAATGTTCCATATATACTCAAAACGAATGTGTCTTCTGCTGTTGGCTGCAGTGTTCTATAAATGTCAGTCGGGTCAGATGGGTTGATAGTGTTGAGTCTTCTACATCTACTTCTGTCTACTTGTGCTACTACTTACTAAAAGAGGAGTGCCTAAATTCCCAGTATGTTTGTGGGTTTTTTGATTTCTCCTATTGATTTTGTCAGTTCTTGATTTATGTATTGTCAGGCTCTATCATTAGTCATATGTATTTACAATTGCTATATTTCCTTAATGAATTGGCCTCTTTATCTTTCAGAAATGTTTCCCTTGGGGCATCTGAGTGGCTTAGTTGGTTAAGCGTCAGATTCTTGGTTTCTGCTGAGGTCATCATCTCATGATTTGTGGGATTGAGCCCCACATAGGGCTTTGCACTGACAGTGTGGAGCCTGCTTGGGATTCTCTCTCTCCCTCTCTCTCTGCCCCTTCCCCACTCTCTCTTTCTTTCTCAAAATTAATAAATAAATTTAAAAAAAGAAGTGTACCTCTTTATCTTTTTTTAATATATATAATTTATTGTTATGTTAGCTAACATACAGTGTATACAGTGTGCTCTTGGCTTTGGGAGTAGATTCCTGTGATTCATCACTTACATAAAACACCCAGTGCTCATCCCAACAAATGTACATCTCAATGCCCAACTCAATTTTCCCTGCCCCCTTCCACCCTCAGTTTGTTCTCTATATTTAAAAGTCTCTTATGGTTTTGCTGCCATCTTGCTGCTTTTCCTTGTGGCAAGCATCTAGTGCCAGAGTCCTCAGCTCCAAGCCACCCCCCATACCCTGATTCCACCTCCACCCACCCTGGGGAGCCAGGGAGGGCAGCCTGTTGGATTCTTGCTGGATTCAGCCTCTGTGGCCCGAGGACCAGGGGCCTGGACTCTGAATTCAGAGCACCTGATCCTTCTTCACAATCCATGACCTTGATGGGCTGGCTCATGAGCTTTGTGAGACTTTGATTTCTCACCTGTAATCATTCCTATTTTATAGGGTTACTGTAGAGAATAAATCTCTCCAGTGGCTTCCCATCTCACCCTGAGTAAAACCTAAAATGATAACAAAGCTCCCCCCCGCCCCCAACGCCCTAGACACAGTCTGCCTCCCTCCCACCCTACTCCCTTCTGGCCTCATTACCTTTCCTGCCTCATCTATAACACTTCTTTGCTTATTCCTCTTGAGTTCTTCCTTAAACATGGCATGCACACTCCTACCCCAGGGCCTTTGCACTAGTTGTTGCCTTTCCCTGAAATGTTCGTTCCCCTAGTATCCTTCTCATCTCCTTCCAGAATTTGCTCAAATGTGGATTGAAGACTTCCTGGGTCACTTTATGTAAAATGACATGCTTTACCACCCTTCCCAACCCCACAATGGCACTGTCTTTCTCTCTTTTATCTATTGTACTGGTAGCACTTGTCACTATCTTACTGTATAATTCACTTATTTATTGTATTGTCTGCTTGGATTTTTATCTCTTATTCACTCCAACACCTAGATCACTGCCTGGCATATAGTAGGCACTCAATAAATATTTGAACAAATTAATGAATGATGAACTAGATAAGGCAGGCAGGTTATTTTGAGGGACGTGGCCTTTTGATGATTTGGAGCCTCAGTTGCTGGTTATAAAGCCTAGGTATATTTGTGCACATGTGGAGGCTGCACCAGTTTGCATTCCCACAAACAATGCAAGAGGGTTCCCCTTTCTTCACATCCTCACCAACATCTGTTGTTTCCTGAGTTGTTAATTTTAGCCACTTTGACCAATGTGAGATGGTATCTCAATAGAGTTTTGATTTGTATTACCCTGATGATGAGCGATGTTGAACATCATTTTATGTGTCTTTTAGCCATTTGGATATCTTCTTTGGAAAAATGTCTATTCATGCCCTTTGCCCATTTATTCACTGGATTATTTGTTTTTCAGGTATTGAATTTGGTAAGTTCTTTGCAGATTTTGGATACTAAGCCTTTTTCCAATATGTCATTTGCAAATATCTTCTCCCATTCTGTTGGTTGCCTTTTGGTTTTGTAGATTGTTTCCTTTGCTGTGCAGAAGATTTTTATCTTCATGAGGTCCCAATAGTTCATTTTTGCTTTTATTTCCCTTGCCTCTGGAGATATGTCTAGTAAGAAGTTGCTGTAGCCAAAGTCAGAGAGGTTGCTACCTGTGTTCTCCTCTAGGATTTTGATGGTTTCTGTCTCACATTTATATCTTTCATCCGTTTTGAATTTAGTTTTGTGTATGGTGTAGGAAAGTGGTCCAGTTTCATTCTTCTGCATGTTTCTGTCCAGTTTTCCCAGCACCCTTTGTTGAAGAGACTGTCTTTTACCATTGGATACTCTTTCCTGCTTTGTTAGAGATGAATTGGCCATTCATTTGTGGGACCATTTTTGGGTTCTCTGTTCCATTGAACTATATGTTTTTGTGCCAGTAGCATACTCTCTTGATGATTATAGCTTTGTAATACAGCTTGAAGTCCAGAATTGTGATGTCTTCAGCTTTGGTTTTCTTTTTCAACATTAGTTTGGCTTTTGGGGATCTTTTCTGGTTCCATACATTTTTTAGGATTGTTTGTTCTAGCTCTGAGAAGAATACTGGTGCTATTTTGATTGGGATTGCATTGAATGTGTAGATTGCTTTGGGTAGTATTGGCATTTTAACAATATTTGTTTTTCCAATCCACGAGCATGGAATGTTTTTCCATTTCTTTTTGTCTTTTTCAATTTCTTTTATAAGCTTTCTATAGTTTTCAGAGTACAGATCTTTTACCTCTTTGGTTAGGTTTATTCCTAAATATTTTATGGCTCTTGGTGCAGTTTATCAATTCCTTAATATCACTTTCTGTTGCTTCATTATTGCTAGATAGAAATGCAACTGATTTTCATACACTGATTTTATATCCTGTGACTTTGCTGAATTCATGTATCAGTTCTAGCAGTTTTTTGGTGGAGTCTTTCAGGTTTTTCATGTAGAGTATCATGTCATCTGCAAAAAATGGAAGTCTGACTTCTTCTTTGCCAATGTGGTTGACTTTGTTTCATTTTGTTGTCTGATTGCTGAGGCTAAGGCTTCCAACACTATGTTAAACAGCAGTGATGAGAGTGGACATCCCTGTCATATTCATAATCCCAAGGGGAAAGCTCTCAGTTTTTCCCCATTGAGGATGATATTAGCTGTGGGACTTTCATATATGGCTCTTACAATGTTGAGGTATGTTCCTTCTATACTGACTTTCTTGAGAGTTTTTATTAAGAAAGAATGCTGTATTTTGTCAAATGCTTTTTCTGCATCTATTTACAGGATCGTATGGTTCTTACCCTTTCTTTTATTAATGTGATGTATTACATTGATTTACGAATGCTGAACCAGCCCTGCAACCCTGTAACGAATCTCACTTGATCATGGTGAATAATTCTCTAAATATGCTGTTGAATTTCATTTGCTAGTATCTTGTTGAGAATTTTTGCATCCATGTTTATCAGGGATATTGGCCTGTAATTCTCCTTTTTAGTGGAGTCTTTGTCTTCTTTGGGTATAAAGGTAGGGCTGGCTTCATAGAATCAGTCTGGAAGCTTTCCTTCCATTTATATTTTTTGGAACAGCTTGAGAAGAATAGGTACTAGCTCTGATTTAAATGTCTGGTAGAATTCCCCTGGGAAGCCATCTGGTCCAGGACTCTTATGTGTTGGAAGATTTTTGATAACTGATTCAGTTTCTTTGCTGGGTATGGGTCTGTTCAAGTTTTATATTTCTTTTCATTTGAGTTTTGGTAGTGTGTGGGTGTCTAGGAATTTGTCCATTTCTACCAGGTTATCCAGTTTGTTGGCATATAATTTTTAATTTTTCACAACACTCTCTAATAATTGTATTTCTGTGGTGTTGGCTGTGATCTCTCCTCTTTCATTTGTGATTTTATCTATTTGGGTCTTCTCTCTTTTCTTTTTGATAAGTCTGGCTAGGGGTTTATCAATTTTGTTTATTCTTCCAAAAAACCAGCTCTTAGATTCATTGATCTGTTGTACTGTTTTTTGTTTGTTTGTTTGTTTTGGATTCTATATTGTTATTTCTGCACCAAACATTATTTCTCTTCTTCTGCTGGTTTTGGGGTTTATTCACTGCTCTGTTTCTAGTTCCTTTAGGTATGAGGTTAGATTCTGTATTTGAGATTTTTCTTCCTTCTGGAGATAGGCCTGGATTGCCATGTATTTTCCTCTTAGGACTGCCTTTACTACATCCCAAAGGGTTTGGACTGTTGTGTTTTCATTTTCATTTGCTTCCATATGTTTTAAGTTCTTCTTTAATTTCTTGGTTGGCCCATTCATTCTTTAGTAGGAAGTCTTTAATTTCATATACTTGGAGTCTTTCTAAATTTTTTCTTGTGGTTCATTTCAAGTTTCAAAGCGTTGTGATCTGAAGATATGTATGATCTCAATCTCAATCCTTTTATATTTGATCTCAATCATTTTATATTTGTTGAGGGCTGTTTTATGACCCAGTTTTTGATCTGTTTTGGAGAATGTTCCATGTGCCCTCGAGAAGAATGTGATTCTGTTACTTTTATACGAAAAGATCTGAATATGTCTGATCAAGTTTATCTGATCAAATGTGTCATTCAGAGCCATTGTTTCCTTACTGATTTTCTGTTTAGAAGATCTGTCCGTTGCTGTAAGTGGAGTATTAAATTCCCCTATGATCACAGTATTGTTGTCTATACATTTAGTTATGTTGTGATTTGTTGATTCATCTATTTGGGTGCAACACATTGGGGGCATAAACATTTACAATTGTTAGCTCTTTTTCTTAAAATTTTTTAAATGTTTATTTTTGAAAGAGAGAGAGACAGAGCATGGGTGGGGGAGGAGCAGAGATGGAGGGAGACACAGAATCCAAAGCAGGCTCCAGGCTTCAAGCTGTCAGCACAGAGCCTAATGTGGGACTCGACCTCATGAGCTGTGAGATCATGACCTGAGCCAAAGTTGGACGCCCAACTGACTGAGCAACTCAGGCAGCACCCCCAGTTGTTACCTCTTCCTGATGGATAGACCCCTTAATTATGATATAATGCCCTTCTTCATCTATTGTTACAGTTTTTCTTTAAAACCTAGTTTCTCTGATATCACTACTCTGATTTTCTTTTGATATCCTGTAGCATGATAGATGGTTCTCCATCCCCTCACTTTCAATCTGCAGGTGTCCTCAGGTCTAAAATGAGTCTCTTGTAGGCTGCACAGAGATGGGTCTTATTTTTTATCCATTCTGATACCCTATGTCTTTTGATTGGGGCATTTAGTCTATTTACATTCTGAGTGATTATTGAAAGATACGGGTTTAGTGTCATTGTGTTACCTGTAGGTTTCATGCTTGTGGTGTTGTCTCTGGTCCTTTGTAGATTTTGTTGCTTTCCACTCACAGAGTCCCCCTTAGGATCTCCCGCAGGACTGGTTTAGTGCCCATGGATTCCTTTAGTTTCTGTTTGTCTGGGAGAGCCTTTATCTCTCCTTCTATTCTAAATGACAGCCTTGCTGGATAAAGGATTCTTGGCTGCATATTTTTCCTATTCAGCACATTGAACATTTCCTGCCACTCCCTTCTGGCCTGCCAAATTTCAGTGGAAAGGTCTGCTACTGCCCTTATGTGCCTACCCTCATAGGTTAAGGCCTGTTTGTCCTTAGCTGCTTTCACAATCCTCTCTTTATCTTTGTATTTTGCCAGTTTCACTATGATATGTCATGGGGTTGATCTGTTTTTGTTGATTTTGAAGGGAGTTCTCTGTGCCTCCTGAACTTGGATACCTGTTTTCTTCCCCAGATTAGGCATTCTCAGCTATAATTTGTTCAAATCTGCCCCTTTCTCTCTCTCTTCCTCTTCTGCAACTCCTATGATATGAATATTATTTTGTTTCATTGAATCACTTAGGTCTCTGATTCTCCCCTTGTGGTCTAGTAATTTCCTTTTTTGCCTTTTCTCAGCTTCATCATTTTCCATAATTTTATCTTCTCTTTCACCTATACCCTCCTCTGCTTCTCCCATCCTTGCTGTCACTGCATCTAATTTATTTTGCACCTCATTTACAGCATTTTTATTTTATTTATTTATTTATTTATTTATTTTTTACAAATAGTTTATTGTCAAATTAGTTTCCACATAACACTCAGTGCTCATCCCCACAANATTTACAGCATTTTAAAATTCATTCTTAGTTCCTTGATCTCTCCAGCAATAGATTCTCTGCTGTCTTCTATGCTTTTTTCAAGCCCCGCTATTAGTCTTATGAGTATTATTCTAAATTCTTAATCAGATATATTGTTTATATCTGTTCTGAGCAATTCTTTGGCTGTCATTTCTTCCTGAAATTTCTTTTGAGGAGAATTCTTCCATTTAGTCATTTTGACTAGTTTTCTGTCCTTTCTGTGTTTTAATTGCTTGTTATGTGCCCTGCACCTGTGAGCACTACTGTACTATGGTAAAAAGAAGTCATACACTGTCCAGTGTATGGCACTTCAGGAAATGTGTTTGGAGTATTTTATGTACACTTCAGTCTGTTGTTGTGTCTTGGCTGCTTTATGTCATTCCTTGTAGTGGAGGATTGGACTGTCCACCAGATATTCTTTGATTTGTTCATTGAAGCAACCCTGGAAAGGAGGAGAAGGGTGGGGGTTGGAAGAAACATTATCCCAAACTAAGAGAGAAATGATAGGGGAAGATAGAAAGACCAGGTAGAGAATCAAAAAAATTTATAAAACTTAATCCAGAGAGAGAGAGGAAGATAAAGAAGGAGATACAGAAAAGGTATAAAAAGAATATAGTAAAAATGCTTGATTAAACAAAGAACCAGAAGAAAGAAAGAAAAAAATTATATATATAGTAAGAATTGACCAAAAATCAAATCCAAAACCGTAAGGAAAACCATAGGACAGTTGTCCCTTGGTGCCTTGGAAATGGTGGCTGTGCTGGTCTGGAGGAGGGGATGACTAGTTAAGTCAGTGTCAATCTCACCTGGTGGGTGAGAAAAGCAGTTACTAGTCTCAGAGGGGTGAGGTTTGGGTAAGTGGGTCCTGCCTCCACTGGGTGCCACTGAAGTCCCACTGTTTTGGTGATGGGAAGGAAAATGGTGATCTCCAAATCGCTCCTTCTCCAACCGGGTGTCCCAAACCACACTGTTTAGGCAGCCCTCCTAGAGCCGCATGGGTACCTCATGCTGTGCAGAAGCTTTTATTTAGATGAAGTCCCAATAGTTGACGTTTGCCTTTGTTTCCTTGCCTTTGGCAACGTGTCTAGTAAGATGCTGACCTCTGGCCGAAGTCAAAGTGGTTGTTGCCTGTGTTCTCCTCTAGGATTGTGATGGTTTCCTGTATCACATGTAGGCCTTTCATCCATTTTGAATTTATTTTTGTGCATGGTGTAAGAAAATGGCCCAGCTTTATTTTTCTGCATGTTGCTGTCAAGTTTTCCCCAACACCACTTGTCAAAGACACTGTCTTTTTCCATTGGATACTCTTTCCTGTTTTGTCAAAGATTAGTATAATTGTGGGTCCATTTCTGGGTTTTCCTATTGATCTGTGTCCATTTTTGTGCTAGTACCATACTGTCTTGATGACTACAGCTTTGTAATATAGCTTGAAATCTGGAATTGTGATGTCTCCAGTTTTGTTTTGATTATTCAGGATTCATTTGGCTATTCAAGGTCTTCTGTGGTTCCACAGATTTTAGGGTAGTTGTTCTAGCTGTGCAAAAAATGCTGTGGTATTTTGATAGGGTTTGCGTTAAATGTGTAGATTGCTTTGGGTTCCATGACCATGGAATGCTTTCACATTTCTTTGTGTCTTCTTTAGCTTTTTTCATAATTGGTCTATAGTTTTCAGAGTATATATTTTACCTCTTTAGTTAGGTTTATTCCTAGGTATTTTATTGTTTTTGGTGTGATTGCAGATGGGATAGATTCCTTGATTTCTTTTTCTGTTGCTTCATTATTGGTGTATCGAAATGCAACAGATTTCTGCACGTTGATTTTATATCCTGCAACTTTGCCAAATTCATATGTTAGTTCTAGCAAGTTTTTTGGTAGAGTCTTTCAGGTTTTCCACATAGAGAGAGTGTCATGTCGTCTGCAAATAGTGAAAATTTGACTTCTTCCTTGCTGATTTGGATGCATTCAGTTTCTTTCTGCTGTCTGATTGCTGAGGCTAAGCCTTCCAGTACTGTGTTAAATAGTAATGGTGAGAGCGGACATCTTTGTCTTGTTCCTGACCGTAGGGGACATGTTGTCAGTTTTTTCCCGTTGAGGATGATATCAGCTGTGGGTCTTTTGTAGCCTTTATGATGTGGAGGCATATTTCATCTATCCTTATTTTGTTAAGGGCTTTTGTCAAGAATGGTTGCCATATTTTGTCAAATGCTTTTCCTGCGTCTATTGAGAGGATCACGTGGTCCTCATCCTTTCTTTTATTAATGTGGTGTATCACATTGGTTGATTTGCAAATATTGAACCAGCCCTGCAGCCCAGGAATCAATTCCACTTGATCATGGTAGATAACTTTTTTATGCACTGTTGAATTGGATCTGCTCATATCTTGTTGAGAATTTTGCATTCAGGTTCATCAGGGATAATGGTCTGTAATTCTTCTTGTTAGTGGGGTCTTTGTCTTGTTTTGGAATCAAGGTAATGCTGGCTTCGTAGAATGAGTTTGGAATTTTTCCTTCTATCTATTTCTTACAACAACTTGAGAAGAATAGGTATTAACTCTCTTTAAATGTCTGGTAAAACTCCCCTGGGAAGCCATTTGGCCCAGGACCCTTGTTTGTTGGGAGAGTTTTGGTTACCAATTCAGTTTCTTCGCTGGTTATGGGTCTGTTCAAATTTTCTGTTTTTTTTCCTGTTTCAGTTTTGGTAGTTTGTGAGTTTTGTCCATTTCTTCCAGATTGCCCAGTTTTTTGGCATATACTTTTTCATAGTGTTCTCTTATAATTGTTTGTATTTCTGTGGTATTGGTTGTGACCTCTTCTCTTTCCTTTGTGATTTTGTCTATTTGGGTCTTTTTTCTGTCTGATAAGTTTGGCTAGGGCTTTACCAATTTTGTTCATTCTTTCAAAGAACCAGCTTTTGGTTTTATTGATCTGTTCTACTGTTTTGTTTGTTTGTTTCTATATTATTTATTTCTGCTTTAATGTTTTTAATTCCCCTTCTTCTGCTGGCTTTAGGCTTTAGTTGTTGTTCCTTTTCTAGCTCTTTTAGGTGCAAGGTTCGGTTGTGTATTTGGGACCTCTCTTACTTCTTGAGATAGACCTGAATGGCAATATACCTCCCCCTTAATACTGCCTTTGCTGCATCCCAAAAGTTTTGGACTGTTGTGTTATAATTTCCATTTGCTTGCATGTATTTAAAAACTTTTTTTTAAAATTTCCTGGTTAATCCATTCATTCTTTAGTAGGATGTTCTTAAACCTCCACGTACTTGAGGGTTTTCCATATTTTTTCTTGTGGTTGATTTCAAGCTTCATAGTGTTGTGATCTGAAAATATGCATGGTACGATCTTGATATTTTTGTACTTGTGAAAGGCTGAGTTGTGACCCAGTACATGATCTATTCTGGAGAATGTTCCATGTGCACTCAAAAAGAATGTGTATTCTGCTGCTTTAAGATGGAATATTCTGAACGTATCTGTTAAGTCCGTCTGGTTCAGTGTGTCATTCAAAGCCATTGTTTCCGGATTTTCTGTTTAGATGATTTGTCCATTGCTGTTAGTAGGCTGTTAAAGTCCTCTACTATTATTGTATTATTATCGATGATTTTCTTTATGTTTGTTATTAATTGATTTATATATTTGGGTGTCTCAAGTTGTGGGCATAAATACTTACAATGTTAGATCTTCTTGATGAACAGACCCGTAATTATATAATACCCTTCTTCATCTCTTGTTACAAATTTGTTTTAAGATCTAAAATACACATATTTAAAGCATATAGTTTACTACTTTTTTTTACATAACCATGTCTGTGAAACAAATACTATAGTCAAGATAATAAACATATTAATCACCTCCCAGAGTTCTTTCTAATCTCTCCTTCTTCCTCTGCCTCTCCCTGTTGAGATGATTTTATGATTTTTTCTTTTATAGTCTGTTAATATGGTGAACTACACTTTCAAACGTCTAGTCCTTTCTTTTGGTTCTTTCCCTAGCCTTGGGTAGTTTCCTCACATGTATGCACATTTCAAAACTCAGCTGAATACTTGCCAGGGCTTTCTGCAGATGTCTGCAGTTCTGTCATGCTTAAACTGGCTCCTCTCCAGGACTTTGCCATGCAAACTCTAACCACCATGGCCTTCTTGAGCACCCAGAACCATCTCCCCAGCTCAGGAAGACTACTAGACCCTGCCTAGCTTTCCCCTCCTTGTGCAGTAACCTGAAAACAGAGAGTTCTTGGTGTATAGGAAGCAATGCTTACACCCAGATAAAGTTAAGAGAGATGTGTGGCAGAGACTATGAGGATGGGTGGGAGATGCAGGAAGAGAGAGGACAGTGGACTGAGGATGTTGCAAGGTTGAGGGACGGTTATTTAATGGGGGGTGATGTTGAATCATGTGTGAAAACCTTAGAAGAGGAGGTCAATAATGAGGAGCTGGGAAGGGAAGGGAAATGAACACATATTGAGTATAATACAGGCCACACAATCTTTCAGCCAGCCCAGTAATGATTTTATACCTAAATTCACTCTAGGCAGTTTGCAGACTAAGTGTCTTCCGTTAATTGCTCTTATCCTCATGAAATTGAGAGCGACTGTTAGAGACTCCTTAGATATCTCTACGCTATTGCCTAGAAGAGAGACAACTGTTATGGCCTCAGAGAACGCCGATCCACTTAGGATTGAAGCTCCCTCAAGAACTGCATAATCTCCTCCAAACCCTGACCTCCTGCCAAAAAAACAAAAACAAAAACAAAAAAACCTCTCCAGAAGCCTCTGGAATTAGGATGCTACACTCCCTGTTCTTTGCTACTGTATGTAGTGAGCTTAATTCCTCTTGTTTTGACCTCTCTAGAGAATCCTGCTTTTATAGTGGAGTATTAGAACTTTATATCCTCCTGGCAGAACAGATACTTGAGGGCAGATTCTATTGCAGGAGGGAGGAAAAAGCCTGAAGGAAAGGTGTAATTTTTGGTGGATGATGCGGATGGAATGTAGACTAGGCAGTTGGCAGTGCCATGGAGGTCAACAAGAAGTAACAAGTGGAGGGTTGGCGACAAGGGGGGCCCCTCAGGGCAATCTAAGAGTCTTACAGATCCAGCGGGACAGGCAGTAGCCTGCATCAAGGCTTGCTGACAACACAGAGGAAATAAAGATTTATCACTCTCCTGGGTACCATATTATCTATCCCAGGTGCCCTGCCTATCATTGGCTCCTTGGATACAGAGTTTTGGAACACAGGATGATTGGCAGTTGGTGGAGTCTAAATTATTCATGCATTCTTTCTCTTAACAGCTTGTAGAAACCACAATACCAGTCTTCACAGTCTTTATAGGAGCTCTGCATTTGCACGGAGGATCTTACTGATTAAGGTTAAAACTAGGAACAATGAGAAGATTTTAGAGAGAGGACAAAGTGTATTTTCTCCCTTGCACATTATAAAACTTAAAACATTATGCCCAAGGATAAATAATGAGGCAGGAAGTAGATATATAAACAGATTGTTATTTCTTGAGGAAGCCTGTGCCGCTTCTAAGGTCAGTGTCTGATTGCTTTAGGGGTTATGCATAATATCCCGTGTACATTGCTATCACTGCTTTCCCACATCATCAAATAATCACTTATGCATCTGCTCCCCACATCGGACTGAAATTTTTGTGGGTAGAAACTGAGTCTTATTAATCTCAGTAACCCTAGCACCTAGCAGTGATGAATGAAAAAATTACTTTCTTACCAAGCATGTATTATTCCAGAAGTCATTTGAATTAGAAATTTCTTCATAGCAAACATCATGTCTTTCTTCTCTAGTGTGAGTAGGAAGTAACTCAGAACAATACCTCACAGGCATTTAGTGAATGTTGATGTTGCTAATGATGACATCTAGTTTCCATGGCAACATGCACTTATGCTTACAGCGTTTCTTTGACTCTGAATTTGGGGAAAAATATATACTTCTTCCCACATTGTGAAAAAATTTTTTGTATTGCCGTATTTCCATCACCTTTCGTCTTTCTAAATGTGTTCATCCTAAGTAATCAAATCATTGGATCGACATATTTTGGATGATAACGAGGTCAAATTTAGGAAAGGTATTGGGTGGGGGTGGAGAGGGAGAAAAACAGGGTAAGGGGAGATGGATCATTAAAAATACATAGATGGCAAACTCATTGCAACCTGCATTTCCTTTCTTTCTTTTTTTCCTTGCATTTCCCCATTCTGTTCCCCATCAATTCAACTAATCCAACTTTTTTTGAGAGAGTACAAGTAGGGGAGGGGCAGAGAGAGAGGGAGACAGAGGATCTGAAGGGAGCTCTACATTGACAGCAGGTGAGCCTGACGTAGGGCTCAGACTCATAAACGGCGAGATCATGACCTGAGCCAAAGTCGGACGCTCATCTGACTGACCCCCGCAGGCGCCCCCAAATCCAACTTTCTTTAAACCTTGAAATCACTTTACTTTCTTTATAGGCCATATTGGAAACTCTGAAAGGGCACCTAAGCTGCTCTCCCATTTAATATCCCTTAGAAGCTCCCGTTGTCTTCAGCCACAATAGAAGCTCAGTGGCTGCTGGGCACAGCAAGCCCTTCGTTAAAGGGCCTGCAGCTACCCTTTCTTCTATCTCCCAGCTGCCTCCGTTTGCATCTTCTGCTCCAGTCTTCTTTAATTCTCAGAACCTTGCTGGGTAACGTGGGATAGGTTACCCGATGAGCTTATGTTTATATTTCACATCTTGCTCCAGGCCCCATTTTCCCTGGGCAATCACTTTGGATTCCCTCTGCCTCCTGGTTTTGGTGCTGACCCATGTACTGCAGGATACCTTGGGCTCCTTGTACCATTGAACTGAGGCCACCATACTGTGACCTGAATCCCTCAGTAGAAGGCAGCTCCTTTGAGAGCAGGAGCTGTGTCTTCTATCTAAATCTCCAGCCCCAGAATAGTTTAGCGCTAATTGAGTAGGCTCTCGACTACTGCTTCTGAGTCCATGAGTGAAGTGGTCTAATAATGTCCGGGACTCCTTATGCTCAAGTTCTATCTCTCCTGGAGTTGTTTTAATACATTAGAGAAATGTGATATTAAAACTTAAATGTGTGGAAAAGAGTCAGAACATGCAGCATTGCTAAGAGGTCCAAATCTAAGAGGAAGCATCTGCCTCAGGTCTTGGCAGATTTCCTTGCCTCCCTCTAATCTGTTCTTTTATCCAACAGATGTCTGAGAACTGTAGCCTCAAAATGATTAATAACTCAAGGATTGGGGGAGGGGAGTATTTTTGTACTTTTTACCAGTACATTGGACTCAAATCTTTCCATTTCTATGTGTGGTAACAATTTTATTTTCTTCTCTTGAGGTGTGAGCCTCTATAGGTTTAGCTATGGGTAACTGTTAAGAATTTATACTTATTAGTTGGTTATGGAGGAAATGACAGATGGGTGTGGGCTTCAGGGATCTACAGAGAAGAGGGTCCACTGCATGCAGTGAGAACATTTAGGAAAGAAAAGAGTTGGCAAGTAGTTGACTTAGACCAATCTGAAAATAAGAAATCAGCTCAATGTGTTGAGGCGGCCCTTGGTTGATTTATTTATTGAGTTAGGCATCTAAACATATGACTGTGACCCCGTTGAGGCCTTGGAATTACTGTAAAGGACTTGAAATCCAAATGTAAACTTGTATTTTCTCAATCATTAGAGAGTAAGAATACGATTACCAGTATATGAGAGTTTCCATACTCAAAATATTGGGAATGGATCTTGATAAACTAGTAGTTCTCATTCTGGGCTGTAAGCACTAATATTGTATTTGTGTAGCACCTTATAATTTACAAAGATCTTTTACATACATGAATTTATCATATTCACCATAACGCTATAAGATAGTATGATGGGTAGATATCGCTAGTGTTTCAGATGTAGAAATTGAGACTTAGGCAGGGATTCATATTTGGTTTCGTGTATTTGATTCAGTTGAGATGAACTGAATATTCCATGGCTCTGAGTCCAGTGCTTTCTTATCGACATTATACAGGGTGCAGGGGTGTGCGAGGGGGAAGACGAATCCAGAATGAAGGGTTGAAAACGGTGGGACTCAACATAAAATACACACTTCTAAGGAATCCAAGCAAAGGATGGACAGGACAGGCATCAAGGCGGGGTCTTCTGCTTAGCAGTAGTATCACAAACTAAGGGATTCTAGAAGTATGACTGAGTTAAAATTGAACGAAGGTACATTATGGCTAACTAACCATAAATATTTATGCTTAAATATATTCCCTATTCAGTAAAAAGTGCTTTTTGTGTGTTTTTTTTAAATTTTGTTTTGTCTTGCATTCAAGAAAGACTCAAACTTATGCTCTTGAAGATTTATTTTGAGAATGGGTATTAGGGATAATTGAGAAAGTTACATTCCAAAGGTTGTAGATCTAAGGTTGAACTTTGAATTTCTATTCCAGTACCAAAGAAGGAAACAGATATGAGACACATTTAACAAAAAAATTTAGTGCCTTTCTTGAATCACTAGAATATTTATTCCAGTCAGCAACATAATAAAGAATGTATAATTTCTGCAGGGGACTTTGTATCAGGCCCAGTCTGTGCTAATGTAAGCTTTAAAAAATTGATTATCATCTCCTGTTTGGTTTATTTAGAAGAGTAGGGAGTAGCAACCCACAGAGAAGTGGATATTCCATGGAAGTCCTCCAAGTAGATAATAATAGAAATAACTATGATTTACTACTGTTTATTAAGGGCTAAGTAGTACACTAAGCACTCTGTCTACTGTATCTATATAAATTATAAGGAAATTCCTATTAGATATTAAATATTAACCTAATTAAAAAATAAACATTAGATAAGAATTACCCTAATTTTTAGAAAAATGAAGTTTAAATAAGTTAATTATGACTGAAGTCACACAGGCAAAAAGCAGTAGGAAATGGAACATGGATTTGAACTCAGAGTCTGAACCCAATGTCCATGCTTATGCTAGTTACTACTAAAATGAGCAATGTTAAATTTCCCCAGGAAATCTCTGAAATTGAAATCTAGGTCTGACCATTGTAAATACATTGATTTTTAGCTGTCAGTGCCATAAATTTGTTCAAAATGATAAAGTTTGGGTGCATTCCCTCCAGCGGCCACTAGATGGAGCCAGTGCACTGGAAAGCCATCAGAGTCCTTTTGGAGACCAGCACCCAGGATTTATTCTAGGAAGTCAGCAAAGGCTGGTTTTGATTGGAAAAGTGCTAAAAAGATCACTCCCTCTGACAGCTGGCTTTTTCTCTTTTCTGGATAATGTAGATGAAGGGGAAGATGAGAGGTCTCTGGAGGTGTAGAGAATTGCTAGAGCCAAGAGCTATGTGGGATGAATGCATAATCAACGAATTCTGTTCTTTCCCAGGAGTGGTTTTAATAATCTGATGTGTGGCTGGGCTGGTGGGTTGTGGAAGCAGAGCACGATATTACCCTTCCCTGTGTGAGCTGACTTGGAGATTCCAGACTTTCACATTACATAAAACTGAGTGTACCTAGTTGAGTCTCTTCCATCTTTAAAAGCCAGCAACGGCTGGTTTTATATATAATTAATTACATTAACATTAGCATACTAATTTGCATTTTTATACATACCAAATGGCTTGTTCAAGGTCGCACAGATATTTAATGAGAGAACCTAGGTTCTTCATACTGGGTCATACCGCTACCATACACACGTGCGAGGATAATCACCAGGGCTAGAAATGCCCAGCCAGTTATGCTGTGGAACATGTGTCTAAACAGCCCAGCAAGAGTAGGAAATGTCAGTCCTGAGTGGGGCAATGGTTAATGAAAGAAGAATAGGAAAGTGTTGAGTCCTTCCCACTGAAGTAGACGTGCTAACCTGAATACGTCTCTGCTCGACAGTGTGGCAGAGTAGGAGGGCAATAACTGAGCCTTAGGCTCCCGTGACTGTTAGGCTTAGTGATGGCCCTGTACCATCTGAGTATAATCCTATCAGGCCCTCGCAAGTGGGGTTTATTTCTTCCGCAGTCTGAGATATCTCAGGTGCCTCACCACCGAAATCAAATACACAGAGGAAAAGGGCAAGTTTTGTAAATAATTCTACAGCTACATCTAAGTGAGGGTGATGGATCACGGGCAACGAGAACCGGATCAGTTTATCCAGCCGGGGAATTTTGGCGCTCCGTGCTGGCTACCGCAGGCCCTGTGGAGCCTGTTGTGTCAGCTGGGGAAATAGTAGGGTTGAGTTGGGAAGTAATATGTGGACTCTTGGGACAAAAAAAAAAAACGTGGTGCCATTTGAGTATCCACAATTTAGCCCCCAGTGAACTTGTTCAAAAAGTGCTGTATGTGAGAAACTTGAAGGAAAACTTAGAGAAAAGAGACACCTCTTTTTTTTTTTTTTTTATTTCTAGGAGAGAGAGAGAGAGAGAGAGTGTGAGCAGGGGAGGGTCAGAGAGAGAGGGAGTCACAGACTGAAACAGGCTCCAGGCTCCGAGCTGGCAGTCAGCACAGAGCCCGACGCGGGGCTCGAACCCACGAACCGCGAGATCATGACCTAAGCGAAAGTCGGATGCTTAACCGACTAAGCCACCCAGGCGCCCCGAAAAGAGACACCTCTAACAGAGCTGTGGTAATGGAGGGAAGGTGGGGGAAGAGTAGTTCCCCACTGTGAAATCGAACATCTCTGGTTGGATGGAAGGAAGAGCAGACATCAAGCCAGTGAGCAGAACCATGAGGCCCCCGCAGGAGGTGTGGAGCCGAGCACCAGCAGTAAAGGCAGTGTGGACGGTGGGGCCATCTAACACATGTAGGGCCGGTAAGGGCAGCAGCAGCTGCAGATTTCTTTTCAATAACGACATTCAGTTCAGTTGGGAAACCCTTATTGTGCCCTGGTTATGTGCCAGGTGTAGAATGCAGCGTTTTTGGTGCAATCCCAGAGAGGTATTTAAGATACACAGAAGCTACACAGAGGCAGGAGATTAAGTTTATTGGAGAGAAAGGGATTATAAGAGAAGACAACCCAGAAAACATGTTATTGATTGGGGTTTTGAAAGTGCACGTTTTCTTCAAGAAGGAAACAATATTTTCTGAGTTGATAAGGAAAAGGCCAGGGGCGCCTGGGTGGCTCAATCGGTTAAGCGTCCAACTCTTGATTTCAGCTCAGGTCATGATCTTACTGCTCATGAGAGTGAGCCCTGCACTGGGCTCTGTGCTGACAGTGCTGAGCCTGCTTGGGATTCTCTCTCTCCCTCTCTGCCCCTCCCCCTTCACTTGTGTACACATGCTCTTCTCTTTCTCTCTCAAAATAAATAAGTAAACATTAAAAAAGAAAGAAAAGAAGGTCATTTGAAACAGCGTATACAATAAAGGCGTTTATCAGATATTGTTGTGTTAATAAGCCGTCCAAAACTTAATGGCCAAAGATGATGGCAATAATTTATTTTGACTGTGAATCTAATTTGATCAGAGCTAGTCAGGGCTGGCTTACCTGGGTGAAGCAGCTGCATCTGGGGCTGGTGAATACACTTTCATAATGGCTTACTCACACATTGGGCCTGGCTGTAGGGTAGAAGCTTAACCAGGCTGGGGGCTTTTGCATAGCTGCTTGGGGTTCTTCATGGTAGGACAGCATGGTGGCTGATTTGAAGAGAGTGCCCAAGACATATCAAGAAGCTCTCGGGGCGCCTGGGTGGCTTAGTCGGTTAAGTGTCCGACTTTCGCTTNTTCTCCCATAATCTTAAACTAATCCGGATTCAAGAGTTAAGAACAAGACTCCACATATCAATTAGAAGAGTGTTAAGTCACTTATAAGAAGTTATTGTGAATGTCTCTGGAAAATATGATTTGCTATAGGCACAGAGGAGTGAAACACCACGGCATGGTCAAGGAAAAGTTCATTACACAGGCATTTCTTCTTTCCGAAAACAGTTGCAATAAAGACTTTCCTTGTTTATGGAAAAGAAGGATTCCCACATTAAGTCTAGTTGGGCAAATATCAAAACCTTTGGGCCTCAACATTTTATTTTTCAAACAAATACAATCACACTTCCTTTGCCTACTATCAGGATGCTCCCCCTCCACTCCTAGCTACGTTGAGGTATAATTGACATATAACATTGTGTAAGTTTCATGTCTACAGTGTGATGATTTGATACACTTAAGTATTGTGAAATGATTACCACACTGGAGCTGTTAACATTTCATCCTCTCACATAATTCTATTTGTGTGTGTGTGTGTGTGTGTGTGTGTAGTGAGAACATTTAATATCTACTGTCTTAGCAGATTTCGAGTATATAATACAGTATTGTTAACAGCAGTTACCATGCTGTGCATAGATTTTCAGGACTTACTCGTCTTATAATTGGAATATTGTACCCTTTGACTGACATTACCCCATTTCCTATACCCTGCAGCCCCTGGCAACCACCAGTTTACTTTCTGTTTTAATAAGTTCAGTATTTTTAGATCCCACGTACAAGTGGAGTACACATAAAGTATTTGCCTTTCTCTGACTTATTTCACTTAGCATATGCCTTCAAGGTCCATGTATGTTGTTGCAAACGGCAGGATTTCCTTCTTTCTCATGGCTAAATAATATTCCATTGAGTGTTTGTATACCTGTCTATGTCACATCTTCTCTATCCATTCATCCATCCATGGGCACTTAGGTTGTGTCCATATCTTGGCTATTGTGAACAGTGTTGCAATGAACAGATGGGAATACAGATATTTCTTTGAGATCCTGATTTAATTTCATTTGGATTTGTATACCCAGAATCATATGAATCATATGAATCATATGGTAGTTATATTTTTAATTTTTTTTGAGGAACTTCCATACTGTTTTCTATAGTGGCTGTACCAATTTACATTTCTGCTAACAGTATAGAGCATTCTCTTTTCTCTACATCCTTGACAACACTTCTTATCTCTTGTATTTTTGATAGCCATTTTAACAGGTATGAGGTGATAGCTCATTGTGGCTTTGATTTACATTTTCCTGATCATTAGTGATGTTGAGCACCTTTTCATGTGTCTCTCTGTTGGTTATTTGATGTCTTTTTTGGAAAAATGTCTATTTATTTCCTCTGCTTATCTTTAAATTGGATTAAAAATTTCTTTTGCTATTGAATTGTATGAGCTCCTTATATATTTTAGGTTTTAATTCTTTATCAGATAGATGGTTTGCAAATATTTTCTACCATCCTGCAGGTTGACTTTTCATTTTGTTGATTGTTTCTTTCACTGTGCAGAGCTTTTTAGATTGATGTCATCCCATTTATTAATTGTTGCTTGTTTTCCTTGTGCTTCTGGTGATATATCCAAAAACCACTGCCAAGACCAATGTCAAAGAGATTTACCTCTATGTTTTACTTTAGGAATTTTATGGTCTTAATCTTTATATTTAAGTGTTTAATCCACTTCAAGTTAATTTCTATAAGTGTGATTGTCCAGTTTTTCCAACTCCATTTATTGAAGAGACTATCCTTTTCCCATTGAGAATTCTTGACTTTTTTATCAAATAGTAATTGACTGTATGTGCAGGGTTTATTTCTAGGCTCTTAATTATGTTCTGTGGTCTGTATGTCTATTTTTATGCCACCACCGTAATGTTTTGATTACTATAGTTTTGTATATAGTTTGAAACCAGAAAGTGGGATGCCCTCAGCTTTGTTCTTTTTTCTAGAATTGCCTTGGCCATTTAGGTTATTTTGTGGTTCTGTATGAACTTCATGATTGTTTTTTGTATTTCTGTGAAAAATGCCATTAGAATTTTGATAAGGGTTGCATTGAACCTGTAGATTGCTTTGGGTGTTATGGGCATTTTAACGATATTAATTCTTACAATCCATAAATATGAGATTTCTCCATTTGTTGGTCATCTTTAATTTCTTTAGTCAAGGCCTTATGGTTTTCAATGTACAGATCTTTCACCTCTTTGATTAAATTTATTTCTTAAGAATTTTATTATCTCTTTTTCAGATATTTTGTTGTTGGTATATATAAACACAACTGATTTCCATATTTTGATATGTATTCTATAACTTTACTGAGTTCGTTGATTAGTTCTAACAGTTTTTTGGTTGAGTCATTAAGATTTTCTGTATATAAGATCATGAATCTGCGATAGAGATCACTTTATTCCTTTTCCAATTTGGATGCTTTCAATTTCTTTTTCTTGTCTGATTGTTCTGGCTAGGACTAGTATTATGTTGAATAGGAGTGGTGAGAGTGAGTACCCTAGGCTTGTTCTTTTCTTTTAAATGTTTATTTATTTTGAGACAGAGAGAGTGCACATGTGGACAGGGGCAGAGAAAGAGGAGAGAGAGAATCCCAGCACAGAGCCTGATGCAGGCTCTCACAAACTGTGAGATCATGATCTGAGCTGAAATCAAGAGTTGGCTGCTGGGGTACCTGGGTGGCTCAGTCTGTTGAGCATCTGACTTAGGCTCAGGTCATAATCTCGTGTTTTGTGAGTTCAAGCCCATTAGGCTTGCTGCTGTCAGGGAAAAGCCTGCTTCAGATCCTCTGTCCCTCTCTCTCTGCCCCTCCCCTGCTTGTGCTCTATTTAAAAAAAAAAAAGGAAAAAAAGAAAAAAGAAGAGTTGGCTGCTTAACTGACTGAGCCACTCAGGCACCCCTTGTTCTTGATCTTAGAGGAAAAGCTTTCAACCTTTTATGTCTGAGTATGATGTTAGCTGTGGGTAGTCACAAATAGTCTTTATTATATTGAAGTATATTCCTTATTTTTATCATGAAGGATGTTGTATTTTGTCAGATGCTTTTTCTGCATCTACTGAGGTGATCATATGATTTTTATCTTTTAGTCTATTAATGTGGTTTATCACATTTATTGATTTGTTTATGTCGAACCATCGTTGCATCCCAGGGATAAATACCGTTTGATCATGGTACATATAATCCTTTTAATAGAATGTTGAAATCATGGGGTGCCTGGGTGGCTCAGTTGGTTGGGCATCTAACTTCAGGTCAGGTCATGATCTCACAGTTTGTGAGTTCAAGCCCCACACCAGGCTCTGTGCTGACAGTGTGGAGCCTGGCGCCTGCTTTGAGTTCTGTGTCTCCCTCTCTCTCTGCCCCTCTCCCGCTCCCTCTCTCTCTCAAAACTATATAAACATTAAAAAAATAGACTGGTGAGTTCAGTTGCTTTTATCTTGTTAAGAATTTTTCCATGTATATTCACTGGGATTTTGGCCTATAGTTTACTTTTCTTACAGTGTTCACATATGGCTTTGGTATATGGGTAATGCTGGTTTTGTAAAATGAGCCTGGGAGTATTCCTTCCTCTTTGATTTTTTGGAAGAGTTTGAGAAGAATTGGTGTTAATTCTCCTTTAAATATTTGATAGAATTAGCCAGGGAAACTATCTGGTCCTGTATGTTAGAAACTTTTTGATTACAGGTTTAAACTCTTTGATATTAATTTATTTAGATTTTTTTTTTTTTTAATAATTCAGTATTGGTAGGTTGTATGTTTCTAGGAATTTATCAGTTTCTTCTAGGTTATCCAGTTTGTATAATTGTTCATAGTAGTCTTTATGATCTTCTGTATGTCTGTGGTTTCACTTGTAATGTATCGTCTCTTATTTTTAGTCTCATTTATTTGAATCTTCTACTTAGTCTAACTAAAGGTCTGTCAATTTTTAAAAATCTTAGAAAACCAGTTCTTAGTTTTGTTGGTTGTTTTTATTGATTTCCAGTCTCTACTTCACTCACTTCTTCTCTGCTCTTTATTTCCTTCCTTCTGTTAATTTTAGGTTAGTTTATTCTTCTTTATCTAGTTCCCTTATTTTTTTTTCTTAATTTAGACATTCATCATTATAAACTTCTCTTTTACAACTACTTTTGCTGCACCATAAATTTTGGTAGGTTGTGTTTCCATTTTCATTTGTTTCAAGATTTTTAAAAAATATTCTTGCATTTTCCAGCTTTCTTCCTGTAATTGATTTCTAGTTTCATACCATTGTGGTCAGAAAAGATACTTGCTATGATTTTAGTCTTCCTTTGGTAAGACTTGTTTTGTAATCTATCAAAATTTATCCTGAAGAATATCACATGTTCACTTGAGAAGAATGTGTATTCTGCTGCTGTTGGATGGAATGTTCTGTATATGTCTGTGAGGTCCATGTAGTTTAAAGTATGACTTAAGTGCAATGTTTTTTTATTGTATTGTTTTCTATTCTTTAAGGTCTGATAATATTTGCTTAATATATTTAGGTGGTCTGATGTTTGGTGTACATACATTTACAATTGTCACATCCTCTTTTTAAAAAAATACTTATTTTTGAGAGAGAAAGAGTACAAGTGGGGGAGGGGCAGAGAGAGAGAGAGAGAGAGGCAGAGACAAAGACAGAGACAGAGACAGAAAGACAGAGTATCCCAAGCAGGGTCCATGCTGTAAGCACAGAGCCTGGTGCAAGACTCAAACTCAATGAACTGTGAGATCATGACCTGAGACAAAATCAGGAGTTCGATGCTCAACTGACAGAGCCACCCAGGTGCCCCTAACAATTGTCATATCCTCTTGATGAATTGACCTTTTTATCATTATTGTTTTCTTTTTTCTGTATTTTTTTGACCCCTTCATTATTATTATTATTATTATTATTATTTATTTTATAATAACCTTGTCTCTTGTTATGGCTTTTGAGTTAAAATCTGTTTTGTCTGATGTAAGTATAACTACACTTGCTCTCTTTTGGTTTTCATTTCTGTGAAGTATCTTTTTTCATTCTTTCACTTTGAGCCTATATATATGTATACTTAAAGCTGATGTGAGTCTTTGTAGGAAATGTTTAGTTGGATCTTGTTTTTCTATTCATCCAGCTGCTCTATGAATGGAGAATTTAATCCATTTATATTTAGAGTAATTATTAATAGTAAGGACTTACAAACGCCATCTTATTGTTTTCTGGCTGTTGTGTAGGTCCTTTATTCCTTTCTTCCTCTCTTGCTGTTTTCCTCTGTGAATTGATGATATTCTGTAGTGGTATGTTTTGATTCTCTTCTGTTTATCTTCTGTGAATATACTATAGTTTTTTGCTATGTGGTTACAATGAGTTTCACAGAAAATATCTTATAGATATAATAGTCTACTTTATTCTGATGATGACTCAACTTCAGTTATATACAAAAATTCTATCTTTTGCTCCTTCCCCTTTGTGTTTTTGATATCACAATTTATCTCTTTTTATATTGTATATTCATTAACAAATTATTGTAGCTACAGATTTTTTTAATATTCTTTTTTTTAAAATATTCTTGTCCTTGGACCTATATACTAGAGTTAAGTGGTTAACACACCGCCATGTTGCAGTATTAGCATATTCTGTGTTTGACTATGTATTTCTACTAGTGCATTGTATATTTTAATATTACTAATTGGTGTGTTTTCATTTTAGCTTGAAGAACTCTTTAGCATTTCTTGTAAGGTAGGTCTAGTGGTGCTGAACTCCATTAAATTTTGTCTCATAAAGTCTTTATCTCTCTCTCATTTCTGAAGAGCAACTTTTCCAGATACAGTGTTATTAGTTGGCAGTCTTTTCTTTCAACACTTTAATATATCATCCCACTTTCTTGGCCTGTAATGTTTCTGCTAAGAAATTCACTGTTAGCTTCATAGGAGTTCTCTTGTAAGTTACAAGTTTCTTTTCTCTTGCTGCTTTTAAGACTCTCTTTGTCTTTTCTGACAGTTTTATTATAATGTGTCTTGGAAATTTCTTTAAGTTGATTTTATGTGGACCTATGAGCTTCATGAATTTGGATTTCCAAATCTCTCCCAAGATTTGGGAAGTTGAATTTCAGTCATTATCTTTTGAAATAATATTTTAGTCTCTTCTCCCTTTTTTTTTCTTTCTAAGACTTCAGTAATTCATAGATTATTTCTTTTGATGGTATCCCTTTGGTCATATAGGCTTTCTTTACTCTTTTTCTTTCTTTCTTTTTTTTTAGAAACTCTCAAAATTTTTTGGTAATGTTTTTACTTATTTCTGAGAGATAGAGAGACAGTGTGAGCAAGGGGAGGGTCAGAGAGAGAGGAGACACAGAATCCGAAGCAGGCTCCAGGCTCTGAGCTAGCTGTCAGCACAGAGCCCAATCCAGGGCTCAAACCCACAAACTGTGAGATCATGACCTAAGCTGAAGTGGGACGCTCAGCCAACTGAGCCACCCAGGCGACCCTCTTTACTCTTTTTCATTCTTTTTGTTTTTTTCCCCTCTAACTGGAGAATCTCAAAGTTCCTGTCTGATACATAGATTCTTCCTTCTGCATGATTCATTCTGCCATTTATGCTCTTTATTGCATTTTTCATTTCATTTATTATATCCTGCTCTGAAACTTTTTAAAAAAATGTTCCTGTCTCTTTGCTAAACTTCTTAATTTGTCATGTATTGTTTTCTTGATTTGTCCAAGTGTCTTTCTTGTAGCTCATTGACCTTTAAAAGAGCTATTTTGAGGGGCTCCTGGGTGACTCAGTCAGTTAAATGTCCAACTCTGGATTTTGGCTCAGGTCATGATCTCACAGTTTGTGGGACTGAGCCACGTATTGGATTCTGCGCTGACAGTGCTGAACCTGCTTGGGATTCTCTACAATACAGTGATATTGTATTCGCGTTGCATGGTGACGGATGGTAAGTACACTTGTGCATATAGCATAATGTATAGAGATGTTCAGTCACTATGTTGTATACCTGAAATTAATGTAACATCAAGTGCCAACCATACCCAAATAAAAAACTTAAAATAAAATGTAAAAATTCATCTATCTGATCATTGATTAAAACCTTTACCCTTCCTCCCTCCCATTCATATTAGACTAGGAGTTCCAGAGTTCTAGCGGGAAGGGGCATCACTTGGTCTTTTTAACTCCCTCCTTCTTCCTGCTTACCTTTCTGAGAGTGAATCAGGTAGAGACTGAGGGACACAGATGTCACATCTTCCTACCTTTCTTTTGGCCATTCCCACTGCTCTGGCTGCTTGCTTGAAGTTCAGGGGTAGCAGTGGGCATTCCTTTAGTCTCTGCTGATGAGGCTCTGTCCCACATGCCCCACTGGAATTAGTAGTCCTTTGTGAGTTTCACAGCCACCTGCCTGCCATGGCTCCTCACTCACCATCTGCAACCAGTTGTGGGGAATTGATTTTCTGCATGCTTCAGGAAACAAGAACCCAAGATGACTGTCTGTCCCTGCCAGCCTGGCTGTGCCTCTGTGCCCCGTCTGTGTGCTCTTTCCCCTGCTCTGGGGGCAGATCAATGAGCCCAGTGGCCTTAGGCTGCTTCGATATTCAACTGGGGCAAGTTCTGACCCCTGCCCTTCTTTTTTTTTTTATTCTGATTCTATATGTGTGTGTGTACACACACACACACACGTGTGTATATATAGAAACTTGCCATTTTCACCCTGTTTGAGTGTTTAAGTTAGTGGACTTAATTACATTTACAATGTTGTGTAGTAATCACTATTTCCAAAATGTTTTCATCGCCCAAACAGAAACTCTGTGTACATTAAACAAAACTCCCCGTTTCTTCCCTCTAGCCCTTGGTAACCTCAAACCACTTTGTGTCTCTGTGAATTTGCCTATAACCGACATTGCAAATAAGTGAAACCATACAATATTTGTCCTTTTTGTTTGACAGCTTATTTCACTTAGCATTATGTTTCCATGGTCCGTCCCTGTTGTAGCACGTGTCTGAAGTTCATTCTTTTTTATGACTAATATTCCATGATATGTATATGCCACATTTCACTTATCCACACTTTTTGGCTGTTTTGAATAACACTGCAAAGAACGTTAGCATCTTTCTGAGTTCCTGTCTTGAGTTCTTTTGAGTGTGTATGTAGGGGTGGCATTGCTGGGTCATATGGTAATTTGATGTTTATTTTAGGCATTGCCAACCTGCTTTCCACAGCATCGGTGCCAGCACTGTGCAAGTTTCCCGACTTCTCCATATCTCACCAACACTTGTTAGTATCTTTTTTGACTATAGCCATCCTAATAGATTTGCAGTCATGTCTCACTGTGGGTTTTTAAAATTGAACTATAACTGATGCACAACATGACATTAGTTTCAGGGTACAACATAATGATTTGACAACTGTAAACATTTTGTCATGTTCACCACAAGCGTAACCACCATTTGTAACCATGCGACACTATTACATTACCATTGATTACGTTCCCTGTGCTGTGCCTTTCATCTTTGTGACTTACTTATTCATTACATGACTAGAAGCCTGTACTTCCCACTTTCCTCCCCCCATTTTGCCCATCTTTCTACCCGCCTTGTGATATTGATATTGATTTGCATTTCCCTGATGACTGAAGATGTAAAGCACCTTTTCACGTACTTATCAGCCATTTGTTTTTCTTCTTAGAGAAATGTCTCTCTATTCAAGTCCTTTACCTACTGTTTTAAGATGGGTTGTTTGTCTTTGTGGGATTCCTCCCTTCTTCCACCAGGGAGAAGAAAGGGGAGAACTTTTCATCCTGCTGCATTTGCCAAGAGATCATCTTCCCATGCCTCTGGTCTTCTTATGGCTGTTTGTTGGTGAATCAGTTCAGGCTGTCTTGTCTCTGTAGTGGGAGAAGGGGGTGGGTAAGGCTAAAGAAGTAGCCTTTAAAAACTGTGTACCCAGGGATCACCTCTGGAGGATCAAAAAGATCTTCATCAGATCTTACATGAACCTGTTTCATTTATACATAAAATAATTCACTCTAAGAACAGAAAGAGACCTTAGAGTTCGTTGGGTCCAACTCCATTATTTTACAGATAAAGCGCAGATCCTGAAAGGTGAGATAACTTTCTGCATTATTTTGCTAGTTTGAGACTGATTTTTTAAATGCCTGGTTTATGTGTCACTACAATTGGCTGCAAAAGTGTGTTTTCACTGGAAGAGGACACATTAGAGACATGACCTATTTTTGTTTTCCCTTCTGCATGTGAAAGAGAAAGATTCAAGGTGAAAATATTTTGTCATCAACTCTAATATATGAATGGTTTCTAGGCTTTTGGGCCTCAGACTATTATTCTAAGTGAATATAGATGAGCAGTACGCTTGTCTTGCTCTCTACCCTTTGAAAGTGGTATCTTATTCTTAGAAGATCCTGTCCATCGATGAGCAGCTGTTACTACTTCTATTGAATGCGTGAAGACATGACCAAGACCATCAGTAAACGGGGGGCAGCTTTTGGAGCAGATTGTAGTCTCTCATCTCTGGGAAAGTGATCTGGCTGTCACCCTACTGATTACCTGCAAACTAACATAGAAAGAACATCAGAATGTGGGGTTAGAGAACCCAGCCCCGTCCCTCACTGACTGTGACCTTATGCAAGTCACTGTACCTTTCTGATTCTCGGTCTCCTCGTGTGTAAAACAGAGACAAAAATAACACTTATCTGTCCGGTTGTTGCCGGCATCAACACAGAAAATGGAACAAAAGTCTTTTGTGAATATAGAGAACTATACAAATGTTAGTGGTTGCTGTTATCTGGCCTTCTGGGTAGAGGGTCACTCTGTGTGTTATAAGTAAGACTTTGTAAGGTTGAATGGCATTGGAAGATTAGGAGAGCTTCAAAGGGCTCCCGCAGAGTAAAAGATGATGTTCTCTTCATCCTCAGGTCTTACCATAACCCATAACCATTGTTATTTAGAATTCAACAGACATAACAAGCTAAGTCTTCTTGAAATATTCCCCACTTTGTAAATACAGCTTTGCTTTTACAGTTCTTTTACCAGCAGAAAGATGCAACGTTTGCTCATTTCACCTAGCATTTGAAAGGTCAGTGGTGAAAATCTGAAAATCTTTCCAACACAGAAATCCAGTCACGACGCTCCTATTATTAAAACCTTTTAACTCCCTGTGGCTCACAGGATAAAGTCCAAATACCATAACGGCAAATCTTTTTTTCTATCCAAGTGGACTATTAATATATAAATGAATTTATTACTCAGACCCCTGTCGTGGGTGTATGAGGCCCATCTACGCTTTCAGCCGAATCTCCTACCTCCCTTTGCACATGCCCTTTGTGCCACGACCCCTCTTGCCCAGAACCACAGATGCTCTGCTGGTCGTGGCCTCCTCTTGGTCTACATGTGGCGGCTCAGCCATGTGGAGTGCCTTGCTCCCTCTCTGCCTGTTTGCCACTTTCATGTTTATCCCATCAGACCTAGCTCAAAAGCCACCTCCTCTGTGAAACCATCCTCTTCCTCACAGGGAGGATTAAGCATTCCTTCTCTGTGTGGAAAAAGGCATTTCCCGCATGATTCTGTCTTTTGTCCTGTTTCATTGGAGATTTTGCTCAGCCATTAGTCCACAGGCATTTTGAGGGCTGGGTCAGAATCATATTCTTTGCATCTCTGTACCCCGGTACCCAACGCCGTATGAGGAAACAGCAGGTGCTCAATACATGTTTGCTACATGAATGCTTGCTGAAGCCCATAGGGCAAGTTACACCATTATGAAAAACAAGAACCCGTTTGTACCATGTGATTTGCATCACCTACAAATCTCTACACCCAGAACTATGTCCACCTGTTATTACTTTGAGTCTTCCATTTCCTCTGTCCGAGATGAAAAGGACTTCACCAGTCTCTAATTAGACATGAGCTAGACAATGAAACAAGGGCTTCTTTTAAAGTTCCACCTTCCAAGCCTCTCTTTTAGCCAGTGGGTCCATTAGTTGGAGAGCCGGGGCCTGGGACACTGGGTCCCTATCTCCCTGTACCACTAACAAGCTGTGTGGCTTTAGCCAGTCTCTCCTGGTCTCTGGGCTTCTGGTTCAGAATCAGGGAGTTAGCCTACATATCATCAGAGGTTCCTCTCAGTCCTGACCATTTATCTTCTACATAGAAGATCCTAGAAAAGCTGAATGAGGCAAATAAAAGGCAAAACTATTTCAGGGGGGGCAGAAATACAGCCCCGAGACACACTTGGCAGGAGAGGGGAGAACAGAGGCAGGGGAGGAATCAGCATGAAATGCTGCCATTCCTTCAAAATCAGTGTGTTCTGTTGTTGCTTCCTCATGTCTCCCTGCACAGGGTACGTCCTTTTAGCCTGAAATACATCTGCAGAATGCTCGCTGTTTCCCCAGGATGCTCTCTAACCCCGGCAGTTCTTCCTCAGACCTGGTCACAGAATCCTGGACAACAGCCCCCTTTGAACTCTCGTGTATTCTTTCCCGGCAGTTCCCCAGCATTTCAACAAGTCGCCACCAGCGAGATGAGGCTGGGAGGCCGCAGAAGGGTCAAGTGAATCCAAGCAGGACGAATAGAAACACCAGGGTCAGTGAGAGCCCTGGATTTGAAACACAGACGGGGAAAAAGGGGAAGAGTCAGCGACGGGAGGGAAGGACTTGGGAAGAAGACACGTGGAGGAGTTTTACTGCAGGTCTGCTGGGCTGCAGAGTTTTTGTTTTTGTTTGTTTTTATTTTTATTTATTTCTAGGAGAGAGAGAGAGACAGCGTGAGCAGGGGAGGGTCAGAGAGAGAGGGAGTCACAGACTCTGAAACAGGCTCCAGGCTCTGAGCTGGCAGTCAGCACAGAGCCCGACGCGGGGCTCGAACCCACGAACCGCGAGATCATGACCTAAGCGAAAGTCGGACGCTTAACCGACTAAGCCACCCAGGCGCCCCCTGTTTGTTTGTTTTGAGTTTAGGGAGGAGAATACTGAAAGAAAATGAAAAGTATGAGGATCACGCACCAGCGCAGAGGGTGAGGATAAGAGTGACGCAAGAGCATAAAGTTAAATATTTTACAAAGCGCCTCGTATTAATTTTAATGTGTCTTTTATTAAGGGAAAAGTAGAGACATTTATTGGGTGGACTGGCTATGAATAAGTTTTTTAATAAATCCTAATACTTACTGCTCCAGAAGGGACAGAATCCAGCACCAAACCAAAATGGAGAGGGGTGCCAACAAGAAGGCTCAAAGAGACCTTCTTTTATTAAAGTGGAGACAATGGAGGCAAGATGAAGGAAGGAGAACAAAAAGTGGGAAGAGGACCCCAAACGTCCAGCAGGGAGCCGGCCAGGCGGCAGCCGTCGCCCAGGGAGCCTCAGGGCAGAGCTGCCTGCCCCCTCTCCCACCCCACCCATCAGCCCTTACGTAATAGGGAGAGGATAACGCTGGGTAGTCAGAAAAAATGTTGCTCACAATCCAACTAAAGATAAGTAACAGCAAAGATATATCCAGTCCCTCGGCAAACTACTGATGTTGCATAGCAACAACTGCCTAGTTTTATTTCTGTCACAGAATTGCCATAAGGGAGCTTTGAAATTTAAGTATTTTTTAGAAATTTAAACAAACAAGGTAGCATACCTCGCCGCACCCACCCTAGTCACCTGCTTCCTTCTGAAATTAGAAAGGCAGCCTCTCAAAGGAGGAGATGATTAAGAGAGTAACAAGGGAAACAAAAATGTATTGGGTCCTTACTAATAATCTCTTTCGGATTTATCTCATTCAGTCTTGACAAGAACCATGTGAGGCAAGTCTTCTTCCCGTTTTGTAAATGGGGAAACAGAACATGGAGTCACCTGGCCAAGGTCATACAACCAGTAAGAGGCAGAGTTAGGATTTGAAACATTCCCCCATCCTTTTCCTGCCTGACTCGTAATCCGGTGCTTTTCCCGTCACTCTGGGCTACAGTGAGGTCCATGGTTGGCTGTGACAGCAACTCTCACCCTGTCTGGGATGTGTCTATAACAAGCTGGTGAAATTTTTAGAAGAACATCTGGAAAAATCTGGACCGGAGTGTGACCCTATGGGCCAGTTGTTTCATGGACAGATTTACCTGAGAATGTCCGAGTTAATCATCAGTTTAGTTCAAGAAACTCAGAGAAAGGCAAAGATTGTGAAATCGGAATCTCTCTTCAGGGCACTTGTGTTCTGACCTGTTTGAGGGGAGCCCCTACCACAATTTGTGGTATTGGCATTTGCAGGCAGGTATTTAGGAGTTCCAGAAATAGGTTCTTTTGTCTTTTCTTAGTAGTTGGTTCTGTATCTATAAGCAAGTAGAACAAATACAAGGAATGCAAGTTACAGAGGTTTTTCAAATCCCTTCTACCTATGACTTGGGAGTGTGCCATGGAAAGAGCCCACCTCTTATTGCTGACCACCCATTTGGTTCTTATACAGAGGAGGGATTTCTTCAGCAGATATTTTCTGGGCACCTACTGTGTGCCGGTCATTGTGCTGGGTAACAGGATACAAAGCTGTATTATCGTGATCTCTGACCTCAAGAAATTCTCCAACCCAATTGAAGAGACAAATATTATACAAATAGTTATTACTGTGTTATAGAGGAGCATTATGACAGATTAGGTTCAAAGCCAGCAGGGGCACAAAAATAGGTGTCATCTAGCCTGGTGCATCAGAAAAGGCTTTTGTTGGAAGAGGACCCACTTAATCATGTTAATGCAGGCCTTAGGATCATTGTGTCAGTCTAGGTAGAAGGACAGCATGGGATCGTGAAACCACAAGCAGTTCAGGAAGCCTGGAGTGTAAATTGTTGGGAGGGAAATGACCGTGGAGAATGGGTAGGAGTCTCTTCTCTGTGTCTCTGTGGTGTCTGTGTCGGCTGAGGATGGGGTTACAGCGTAAGGTTAGGAAGGGCTGTTGGTTCCATGGATGATGGGAACCACTGAATTATCAGCAGGGGAGTAATGTCCGGTGGCCAGTCAGGTGCAGAAAGACTAGATGCTGAAAGATCAGGAAAACACTGACTGGAACACATTTAAAGGAATTCTGTTGCCAGAGTTCTTTTAAAAATATTTTGGTGTGCAGATGAATAGTGTGAAATGGCTTTGTGGTGGCTATTTTCCTTTTGTCCTTCCAGATCCATTCTCCACCCTTTCTCTATCCTGACTCAAGGAGGCTGACCTCTGAAAATGTCTCCTGCCCTTTGGCTCCTTGTTGGGTTCAGTCAGTGGCAAGGGGCGGGAGGGGCAGGTCCTATGGGAGATTGCAGGGCGGACAGAGAGACAGGACAGGAAATTTATAACCCCCTCCATTGAGTCTCAGTTTGCCAGTAGCTCTACCTGAGGTCACAGTTCTAGTTGGGAGATCCCTTTTCCAGAACAGCTTGTTCCGGGTTCTACAGCCATGAACTAGACCTCGTGGCTAGTTCCTCTTGTCCCTTTAGACTCAGCCGTGGTAATGACTTTCTGCTATTGCTTGTCTAGGGAAGGATCATCGCCACCGCTTGCTACTTCTGGGAGTCTGCCCGCAACTCTGTGAATAGTCCTTCACTCAGATATCTTCAGTTGCCCCTTTGGAGTGTGATCCAGTTTCCTGTAGGACTCTGACTGGTATAGTCATGGAGCACTGTCCTTGAGAAACACCTGTCCTTTTCAAGAAACATGCTTAATGTGGAGCTGAGAGAATGGGAGTGTGAACCAAGACTGACGTAGTAAATATGAAGAAAGGGACACAGATTGGAGAGATGGACAGGTATTCAGGGAGGAGGCTTGACAGTGCCAAGTGGTCGGGAGGTAGGGAGGAAGAAGGGGAAGAGCCTAGGATGGCTTAATGGCTTTGGGCTGAGTTGAGTCCTGTCATTTACCAAATCACAGAATACAGAAGGATGGACAGGTACTAAGGAGGATATAATTAATACACTTTGGGACATAAATTCGTGGAGCGCTTAGGAGTGGAGAGGGGCTCCTTCTCATCTACTGACATGAAGAACATGCATATCTCAAGTATTTTTTCATTGCTGCTTGGAATTTTCCCCATTTACTTTCGCCAGTCCCTTTCTCACAATCCTCTTTGAAAATAAACATATGCTTGGATGAGCAAATGCCTAGTTCCTGATATTTTTATTGTGGCTTTGTGACAAGAGAGACAGATAGCTAAACATATTGAGAACCTAGGGCCATATTGATCTTCTTAAAAGGCCTGCATTTGTCTCTGTGCTCTATCAAGTTAAAACAAGGTCCCTTTAAGGCAGGCCTGAAAAAGCCTTCAGCTGCCAGCCAGTAGAGCACTGCTGAGCCCCCACTATCCCCTTGTAGTTTCCACTTCATAGGGCATCCTGCCCGTGCCCGTCACAAGGTGGCAGTCCTGCCCAGCTGACCTGGTATGAACCTGTGGGTGGGGTGTTGACATTAATGATCCCGCTTCTGACACCCCCTCAATTCTTTTTCCTGATGCAATTTTAGCTCAAAAACTTTCAACCATTATGGAAATGGAGTTTAAATTCCTTAGCCAGACAACCAAGTCACCCCCAGCACAATGAAGAAGGAAGTAGTGTCTTCAGAGGCCTGATGGTATTTGCAATGGAAATTAATGGAATGTCGCCCCCAGGGAGAAAGAGATTTTTAGGGAATAAATGGGAATGTCTGGGTCTAGATTCTGTTGCCCGAGGCTGGGGTATGATTTAAACAGGAACCAGTGGATTTCCTTTTTTCTTTCATTTTTTTAGTCCACAGTTCTTCTTAGAGGCTTTTTGTACATATTGTTTCCCCTTGTTTATTTAATAGGCAAACATACTGATTTTATTGTAATTTTTCATTGTATTTGTCTTTTATCCCTAATTAGACTTTTCAGTCCCAGTGCTTTATATTCCTTATAACCCATATAACCTATGCTTAAATCAGGTGTCAAAAAAAAAAATTCTTGTTGACTAAATGGATGAATATATTGTGAAATACAAATCACCAAGATAGATCTCACCTCTATCAAAGGCCTGAGGCAAACACCCCAGCTTACTCTTTAAGGAGAGCTCTAGTTTCTTTTAATCTTCATTCAGCTAATTATCTCAAGGTCAGTGAAGCTTGAGAGTGGGAAAAAGATTATTATGAAGAATGGAATCGTGCTCAGTAGATTAGTGCAGAGGCTCAGCTACTTGCTTGTTGTAGAATCTTGAGCAAATTACTTAATCCACTGGGACCTTATTTCTTTATCTATGAAATTAATCTATTACGGGGAGTCAGCATGGTATAGTGAAAGGAACGTCAAGCATAAATCAAAAGACATGGGTTCTAGTCCTTGGTCTGTTTTCAGTGGTATCATATTAACCTCCTTCAGCCTCAGTTCTACAATTCTATGTATATTAACTCTTAAGCAACTGAAAGTAAAACCAGTCATGTGTGTATGTGTAAGTGTTAGGATACTTTGATTAGTTATCTATTGCTGTGTAACAAATTGCCCCCAAATTTAGCAGCGTAAAAGCAAACGTTTATGATCTCACGCGGTCTTGGTCTTGGGGAGGCTCTCACCGAGTTTCTCGCAAGGCTGCTTGTGACTCTCACAAGTCAAGCTGTTGAGCCAAGGCTACAGTCATCTCAAGGGTCCCTTGGGGCTAGAAAAACTTGAGCGGCTCTGCTCATTCCTGTGATTATTAGCAGGCATCAGTTCCTTAGTGGCTGAAGGCTGGAGGCTTCAGGTCTTCACCAGAGGGCTACTCACATCCTGGTACCTGGATTCCCCCAGGGCAAGAGATCCAAGTAAGATGGAGAGCTAGCGCTAGAGTTACAGACAGGTGAAGGTGAAGGGGAGTACCAAGGCTGAAGTATTTCGTAACCTAATAAAAGTGACCCACCATCATTTCTGCTGTATACTGTTGGCCACATAGACCACCCCTGGTGAAGTGTGGGAGCAGATTCCAGGCGGTTGTGAACACGCAAAGCAGAGATCACAGGGGCCCTTTGGGAGGCTGGCTATTCCAGCACTCCACAGCAGAATTAATAGTACTTTCAAGTGTTTTTCCTACCATTTCTCCTCTCACTGGACTGTCCTCCCTGCTAGAGTAGAATCTTATTTTTCACCAGGTCTCCATGTGCCTAGTGCATGCCGTGTGCTCCACGTTTGTTGAAAGGAAATGAATGAACTATACTTTACCCATGTTTCAGTCCTACCATATTTTTTATGAGACGGAAGGAAACTTAGAGAGTCTCTAATGTGCCTCCTCTCTTTATAGATACGGAAACCAAGGTCCGTAACGGTCTCCTTATTTGTTCTCAGTGGAGCTAGAATCTGGCCTTCAAACTCCCCATTCTCTGTGCTTTCCACTTCACTCTCCCTTAACTTCAGTCTGGGTAACTTGGAATTATCCTGGACACAGAATTTAGTAGCTCTGTTAATAAATCATCTGCCTCTGCAGCTCTGCCTTTTGTGCCATTGCCTTAGTTCCACTTCTGTTGAAATACATTCAGTAATGCTTTCATCTGATTTTGTAATTTTCTCTTTCTGTTCACCTTCTGCTTTCTTGGCCCTAACCCTAAGTGGACTGACTGGCCAAGCTTTCATGGATATGAAGTTCTAATATTAACTTGCACTATCATCTTCCATGCTCTGTTTATTTTTTATTCTTGTAACATAGTTCATAATTATGTATCTGAAATGCCTTCCAGTTTAAAAAGCAAAAGCAAAAATCCTTTTGCAAGAGGTCCTATTTAAATTACAGCCCTCCTTTTTGCTTCATTTCTCCGTTTTCCCCCTTATCTGGCACTAGCCTCATTAATTTTTTTTTATTTGAGATCTCAGAATTTCTAGAGTGAAGATGTCTTTTTCACACAGTATTTGAAACAGATTCCTTTACTCTTTCCCTTCTGATGACGGCACTCGGTACATAGAGCTATTATAGCATGTACCACATTGCATTATTCACATGTCTGTCTCTCCTATTAGACCGGGCACTTTGAAGGTAGGCATCACTTCTTACTAATTCTTTGTATACTCCAGTATCTGACAGTAAGCTCCTGAGAGGATCGCCATACATATTTGTCAAGTTGAACCAACCATCTCTTCGTGTCATTCTGATCGTTCTTACCTGAGATCTTTTTATGCTTCTCTAAGTTAGAGACGGGAATTATTATTTTTTCAGCCCATCATGTGTTGTCCCGGGAGTATTCTGTAGCCCTAAATCTGACCTGAACAAAGCCCTTCTGCCCAAGGCAATGTAATGTGAGATGTGCCTGGAAAACCTGTCCCTCACAGGTACAGTCCTTTTTCAGATAAATGCAAACCCTTTCTCATCGGAGACTGAAGACTTCGTTTACAGGAAATCCACATAACTTGTCTCTCCTGTGCTGGCACCTTAGCAGGATTAACATTTCAGCAGAAAGAACGAAGAGAGCCAGCAGATTTGAAGGGTTGTAGCGACCCCTTGGCTCAGCAGAGGGTGCTGTGTAGGCAGCCTCCCTCACTGTAAAGGATGGTTCTTTCTCAACCATTCTAGTTAGCTGCTGGTTGTTAAATTCCGTTTTGTTTTTTTCCAGTTTGCCGCACGATGTAACCCATTTACTGGATGACTGGATGTTTACTTTTTAAATTAAAGGGTAAAATCATTAAAATTATTTTTAAGGATTTAATGTTTCCCTGCTAAGCCCTCAGATAAAGACTCAAGCGATATCAGGATTGAATGTTGACTGTCCAACTTTTGTATCAGGTGGGTGTGTTTGCTGCCCTTTAGACTAATGGCTGAGTCTTCCTCTCCCGCAGGCCACCCACAGACCTAGGGCCTCAGGCAGGTTGTGTTGTCTTTGAGGATTTAGGTGTTCCCAGGCTGAGCATACTCGTGATAGCCCATTCCTCTGCTCTAAAGAGGAAGAGCTTAGCTCAAGGTAGAGTCTAGGTGAGTGGTGCTGGGCTGGATGTGGTCTCTCCACATGAAGGGGGGACCTTCATGACCCACCTCATAGTTTCAGGCACATTCTAGGCCTTGGGATGGTGAGGAGAGAGTGCCTGTGCAATGACTGGCCCATGACTAACCTATTATCACTGATGGGCTTTGGGCAAACCCAGAAGCAAGTAGCATAAACCTCACTCTTTCACTTATACCGTGGAACTTCTGCCACGTTATTCCTGGGAAGTGCCCTGGATGGACACCAGGTCCTTAACCCCTTGGCTTCTCAGAAATCACTCTCCAGCTTCATCTAGACCTCATGAAGCAGGAGCTGATGGAACTGCCTGATGCTTCTTAGCATTTCAGTGTTGTTACATTTATAATGTTATTCAATTTAAAAATAAATGTATTTTCTACTTTGCAGCTCTTATGTTCTCTTTCACTCAGCTGTTTAATAATGTCAAATGCTTAGAACCCAGATTAGAATTTCTTACAATGGTCTCTGATTAAACCCCAATAAAAGCACAGTCAGGAAAATTCATAATATAAGGCATGCTAAATAACTCTTGGAAGCTCAATTTACATTTTGTCAGTCTTAAACTAATTTGAGGATTATGCCTTAAACTGAAAAAGCTTCATGGGTACTTTGGCAAAATATTAACAATAATAATTTTTTTTTTTAATTCAAAAACTTGGATGGTTTTGTTCATTCATTCATTACTTTGCCTACTTTCAAAAAAAAGTAATTTGAGACAATGTACCATAATTTGTTAAAACCACTGAAATAAAAAATACAAGGATAAAGACAAACAATGAAGGGCATTGGATAATTATTCCAGAAAACTTGGACCGAGGGAAATGTCTACTTTGAAGTCCAAGACTTAGTTCCAGGTTTTCCCATAGCCAAGGCGAAAAGAAAAGCACATTGTGTTACATATCTCTCATATCTAATATAAATAAGCATATTGGATGAATGTCTTCCTGGAGCTAAATCTAAAAAAAAAAAAAAAAATTATGTTGTGAATCTTTGGGGGAAGTTGATCAAGATAGTTGGCCTATCTTCAACTAAATAAGATGTTCTTTATTTAGTATTATCTATACAAAGTTTTCATTTGTAAAATGAGGGCTTAGTATTAAATCATAGTTTGTGAAACCATTCCTATAAAGAGCCAGAGCAGTGTTCAGGTATACAGCTTTCTGTTAAGATGATGTGATATAGCTTAGAAATTCTACGAGAAATAAATGGAGGATGGAAAGACATTCTAGGACAATGAAAAAAATAGCCATGTTTTCTCTTTCTTAAGCATCAGTGACCTTCACTGTGATTTTGTTAGGAACTTATAAAAGACATTTCAGAATTGAGCTTACGGGGCAAACCTTAATCGAAGTTGCTTGTGAGTATCCTGTGTTGTTTAAGTAATAGTCATATTCTTTGGATATGTGGTGAGTTGAGATTTTATTTTATATTTTGAAGACTCTGACTTGCCTTCTTCTCCTGATGATGGACTACTCCACTCTGAATGAATGAAAAATACCTGCAAAAATATTAATTAAACTTCTAGCAGACTGATTGGGACTTAGAAAGCACTGAGTAAGTGTGAGAGCTCAGTTGGTAGAAGTAGTCTGACACGGGCCTTGAACATTCTATACTTCTTGCCAAGTATGCCAGATTGAAAGACTTATCCATCTCCTGATACTAAGCAGGTTTTGTAGCTAGTCACACCGGCGACTAGATAGGTGACCATAGCATGACTACCTTGCAGCTACTTTCTCCCCCTCGTGGAAGGGGACTAACTAACTTCAAAATACTCATTAACAGCTCCTTTTATTTTACATTACTTTTAAACATCTTTATTTTATGTTTGCTGCAATGTTTGCAGCTTGATTAAAAAGTTCTGGGCTTTAGGGGCGTCTAGGCAGCTTAGTTGCTTACGTGTCAGACAATTGACTTTGGCTCAGGTCATGATCTCAGGTTTGTGAGATCGAGCCCCATGTTGGCCAAGCTCCATGCTGAGCATGGAGCCTGCTTAAGATTCTCTCTCTCTCTCTCTCTCTCTCTCTCTCTCTCTGCTTCTGCCCCTCTCCCTTACTAGCATTTGATCTCTCTAAAGTAAAATTAAGCCACCCCCTGTGTATGCAGGTGTCATCTGGACCAATCGTATTCCCCCTGTTGGACTTGAGGCAAAGGGGAACTAATGGAAATATGGTGGTACTCAAGTTGCCTGTAGGCTATAATAAAGTCCTTTGTCTCTGACCCAAAAATCTTTTGTCTTCTGTCCGTGTAACTGGTGGACTACCTAGTTTGCTTGTACAGAGAGAGAAATCTCAGACTCTTTATAGCTTTTGACAGCCTTTCTCTAAGTCATCGTGCCTTAATCTTCCTGCCTCTTTAAGGCAGATTCATTATGATCATTACTTCTGAGAGTGTTTCCTGCAACTGGCAAGCTTATTTTCCCTTTACTTAATTTACCACCACAGTGATTGGGAGTTATATTCTTCAGCTTGAGTGAAAATTGTAACAGTATAAGAGTCTCTGAGTGGGACAGACATTCCACAATTTTTCCTGTCAAAATGATAATTGGAATAACAATAACAATCAATATTAGTTTCATCATTCTATATGAAGAAATTGAGACTCAGAGAGATTGTGTAGCTACTTCAAGGTCACACAGCCCATGAGCAGCAGAAACATAATAAAAACTGGGCCTGCTGACTGTTAGCCATTACTCTGTATTCCCAACAGTACTTTCTAGTTCAGTTTCATATACATATATGTATGTGCGTGTATGCACATGGTTCTTACTTTGACCTCTTAATCCTCCTTGTTATGGATTAGTAACCTCTTCTTAATTTCACCTCAATGTCTCATGACTATTCCTGTGTTATCTTCTTCCCTCTTCAGCCTTGTCCTCACCCAGACTGGCCCGAATTCCCTTCAGTTTGCTTTGCGCTGGTGATCTTATCAAGTAATGGTAGAACCAAAGAAGTTAGAGTGACACAGGGAATTCTCAGCATTTATTTACAATGACCAGTGAAGTTAAAGAGTATTCTTAATCTTACCTCTAAAATACTCAGTACTTCTCCTCTCATTTTTAATTTCTCTTCAATACCTTTGTATGTTTTTTTGGGTCCATTTGTCTTTGTATCTTCCCATGTGGCACAATGTTTAAACTGTTCTGGTGATGGGTGAGAGAGGAGTCTCTTTCTCTGTGATACTGGGGCAAGTAACTGAGCCATCGAGGAGGCAGACGTGGTGTTTGTGGTGGGAAGGACTGGTTTCTCACTGCTCCCTTTGGAAGAACAGTTCTGATTCTAAATATAAACAATGTCTTTCCTATTTTCCATGTTGAAATAATTCATAGTCACACTTGACCAAAGACTGTCTCTAGGACCACAGGCCTCTCAGGTAGCTCTTCATTACTTTTAAGTTACGGTAATTTCTCATGCCTTGATTACAGATTATAAAACCATCAAAGGAATAATAATATCAATAATACTCATTATAATTATTATACTGCCACCACCACCATTCATTGAATGGTGGTGATTCACAAGGCTCAATGCTAAGGCTTATGTGTATTATCTCACCTAGGTAGTATTATCAACCCCATTTTACAGATGAGGAAATTGAGGCACACAGAGGTGAAATGGTTTTTCAGTCCTGTTCAGCTGGCATGTGGCAGAACCAGAAATCAATCTTGGGTACTTGGATCTCAGCACCTCTGTCTAAACCACCATGTTCTAAAAGTTCTAAAGGTTCACAAGGTGTCGTTTTAAGAATAGTAGCATGAGAATCATTTGGGAGCTTGTATTAATGCAGATTCTCAGGCCTTATTTCATAGGTAGTGAATAAAGAATTCTGTGAATGGGGCCCAGCAATCTGCTTAAGTAAGTCTTTACAGGTGGTTCTGATGTCTGCTAGTTTTACAGTCACACTGTAAAGCTTCTCTCTCTCCACATACGTATCTAATATCATTGCCGTTAGTATTGATAACGAGAAATGACTTCCTTTAAAATGAATTTGTTCAAATGCAGGTTGTCATACACAGTGCCATCTATAAAGTATTTTTGGCAAAAGAACCAGAACCCGATTCAGATGAGCCTTTGGCTCTAAGTGCTAGTTTTCGGGGAAAATAGGGGACAGAGGATCATGTTAAATGAAATCATGGGAACATAGTCAACAAAATCCAGACTGTGAGAAGTTCTGTAGGATTAAAGACCTGATTTCTTCACCAAATAAATTGCATTGAAAAGCGATATGCTGGAGAAATGTATAGGTTAAATGAAATTAAAGACTCCAACCAAATGCAGTGTTTGGACTTTGGATCCTGATTAGAACAAAATTTTAAAAACCAAACCAAACAACATAAACATTATATAAAACTATCAGATATTTAGGGACATTTAATGCTGCCTGGACATCCAATGTTGATAAGGAATTAATGTTAATTTTTTAAGTTATGATAAGCGTATTATAGTTGTATTTTTTTTAAGGTGCTTATTTCTTCATACAGACATACAGTTTATTGAAATAGAATTTTCTGGGGTCAAGCCACTGGATTAGTAAATACAGTGCTGTTTCCCCAACATATTCCTCCTTCTGATGTCGACCCAGATTTTCATTTGAGTGTTCATGTCTCTCTACCCTGTGTAGTCCAGATAGTGGGGTGTATAGTTCAGGCTTAGTGTCTGCAACTTCAGCTCCCATCTGACTACAACTGCACGAGAGACATCCACCCAGGATCCCACAAACAAACTATTTCTTTTTTTTTTAATTTTTTTTTTTTAATGTTTTATTTATTTCTAGGAGAGAGAGAGAGACAGCGTGAGCAGGGGAGGGTCAGAGAGAGAGGGAGTCACAGACTGAAACAGGCTCCAGGCTCCGAGCCGGCAGTCAGCACAGAGCCCGACGCGGGGCTCGAACCCACGAACCGTGAGATCATGACCTGAGCGAAGGTCGGACGCTTAACCGACTAAGCCACCCAGGCGCCCCACAAACAAACTACTTCTGAATTCTCCATCTACATTAACTTCGAGAGATAAGTGATTAGTGTCACTTTAAAGAACTAGGCTTGATGTCATTTGTTGCACAGAAATAAATAATGAATATACTAGATGAAAAAGCTGCATTCCAGAGACTTGTAAGTAGGCACCTCGTGACCACGGGAGGGAGCCAACTTGCGGTAAAGCTTACATTTTGGAAGGCAAGCCAGAGAGGCTGGAAAGAAATTGAATCCCCGTTGTCATCCTTGAAGCTCATCTCACTCTGTACTTTGCAGGTCATGAACAATAAATATTTTATTGTTAAGGACAATTTGGATTTCTGTTACTTCTGACTGATTGGGGCAGGAAATAGGAGAGTTTTGGTGGTGTGACAGGAATACAGAGAGAGTGTGAGGATAGACAGAAGGTGCAGTGAGTGAGTGGAAAGGCTATTGTATTGGTTTCCTAGGGCTACCATAACAACCGGCCACGAACTCGGTGACATTCCTCACAGTTCTGGAAGCCAGGAGTCCAAAATCAAGATATTGGCAGAGTTGGTTCCTTCTGGGAACTCTGAGGGAGAGTCTGTCCCAGGGCTCTCTCCGGGGTGCTGGTGGTCGCCCGTAGCCTTGGTGCTGCTTAGCTTGTGGATGTGCTACTCCAATCTCTGCCTCTCGTCTGGCCTCCGTATAAGGGCTCCAGTCACTGGATTTCGTGAGGTCACATCCTGAGGTTCCAAGTAGACATGAATTGTAGGGGGACACTATTCCACCTGGCACCACGGTGCTTCATTGTGTTTATTCATTCAGCAAATACTTATTGAGTGCCTGCTGTATACTGGGCCCTGTGTTCGTTATTAGGGATGAAGTGATGAATCAGACAGCTCTGGCACATGTCCTATGGGGTAGCTTACAGTCCTTACAGTCTAGTATGGAAAACGGATATTAAACAAATGGTTGCAGGTATAATAAAAATGACAAAAGAAGAAACGGTGGGTGTGATTGTGTAGGATTCCTAAGCCATAGGAATGGGGTGGGGGGTGATGAAAAAGGCCTCCTCGTGGCAGGGACATCTAAGCCGAAACCAGTCGTCAGCAAATAGATATTAGCCAGGTAAACAGTATAAAGGCCGGGTGACTGCAAAGTGCCACATATGAGATTTTGCACTTGTAATCAGCACTTCAATAATGCTCACGCATGATGGACATCGAGAACCCCGGCTCTGGGCCTCAGCTAGTGTACCTCAGTATCCCCCATCAGCCACCTCTGGGAAAGATTCTCTCCCCAGCCCTGAACTGGGAAAGAGTGGGGGAGGCCCCTTATTACTGAGCTTCCCTATCCGTCTGGACACATGGGCCCCTTTCCACCACTGTGCGGAGTCAACTAAATAAAACATGTGACTTATATCTACTTTAGATTTTTCTCCTCCCTCAGCGAGCATTTTCCAGCTTTTCCCTTCCTCCAGCCCTGCTCTATTTTCTGCCACATAGCAAGCCTATTGCTTTGCATTTTAGTTGATAATTTATTTGCCATTGAACTGTAGAAGGCCACTTTTCTCTTAAAAACATCTTAGGTGTTTGTTGTGCTCACTCAGTATTTCATAGGAAGAAAAGGCATTTACATTTTTCCATTTCTCATCTTCTCCAGCATAAGAGGCTTTTTTTTTTTTTAAATTGTGTTTCCTTCAGAATAAAAGAGAGAGAGAGTCCGCAGTAACATTTCCCAAATATCACAACTGAAACAAAATGAAAATTGTAACAAGATTTGGGGCTGTTTCTCAGGAAAACTCTAGTAGATTCTTACAATTTGACTGCTTTGCAAGGTTGATGAGTCCAACATTTACAATGACATGATCATAGATTTGAGAGCTTTAAAGAGCCTTGGAGATCATCAAAATTCTGAAAGACCATCATCCCCTTTATTTTACAGGTGAGGGAAATTAATGTGAAGGCTAGGTGAGCTACATGCTCACTTTTAACCAGATCATTCAAAACTCTTCTTTTGCCTCAAAAATTATTATTTTATTATTATTTTCAATGACCTTGCTTCTCCACCTCACTTTGCATATGTGACTACAGTCTTTACGTCCGGTCCAATCTTTTCAGGTGTCTCCTCCTTATTTGTTGCCCCTTAACTCATAAGACACCAAGCACCCTCGTCACTCAGTGGTCCGAGGTCTCAGAGAAATGAGGGTCACCTCGTATCAGCACGAGGGGACTTGCCCCTACACTGGCGCTTAGGCTTCTGAGTCTTTTTTAAAAGGTTATGCATGTCTTAAACATACAGAAAAGAAAAAAAATATTTTAAAGCCGTTTTCATTCGTTGTCTTCAGTCTAAAAATAGGGTGACAGAGGGATCGTGGGATAAGCAGCCGGAGCAGGGAAGAGTCGGTTGCCACAGTAACCAGTGAGCCATTTCGCTGCATTTGCCTTGACTGTGTGATTTCTGGGAGGTTTTTTCCCCTTTCCTTCTCCTGTGCGTGGGGGTGGGGGTAGGTGGTGGGGGCATTTTTAGATTATATAATATGGAACCAGATTCCTTACTTCCGGAGTCAACCAGTCCTTATGAAAATGCTATTCCTTTTTACTTTTCCCCTCATTGCAAATAGTCCGTTGGCTTTGCTGGGGACGGAGAGAAAAGATTATGATCACACCCATCTCTGCGGACAGTAGTGCCTTTCTCGAACACTTCTTCGGCTTTTGACAACCTAACTCCATAGAAATCTCCCCTCACCCCCAGCCCCTAATCCTATCAGGTCGTCAGATGCCCTAGGCTCCAGCAGCCCACGGGGAGACTACTGGATTCTTTCCAGAAAGAAACTACCGGGTTTCTTTCGTTCCACGGAAGAGAGACGCAGCCCTGTGTGTGGGCTGAGACGGTGAAGTCACTCTGGAGCTGACCTGCTTCTGCTGCCCTGAATGGCGAGCCCCAGCTTCTCCCAGTGAGCAGATCCTGGAACCCGGACAGAGGCCCACACCAGAGTGTAAAGAGCACTGACTTTGGGAGCAAACAGATCTGTGTTTGGATCCTAACCCCACCACCCGGGGCTAATAATTATTTGCCATTTTTGAGCCTTTTGTGGTTTTAAGAGATAATACACCTAAAACAGCCAGCCCCGCGTCAGGCACGTATTTGGTACTGAAAACCTGTTAATGTCTTTTACTCTTTCCCCAATTTCCGGGTCCATCCACACTTTCTTCTCCCCTCCCCGCTCCTGTAGGGCTCTGGTTGACCACTGCGGGTTCCCTCCTACATAGTGTTTTGGAAGAGTTGACATGTATTTGAGAGATCACTCTCTTCTGCATCTCTTTTAAGGGACCCTTTTTCACCCGATGCTGTATAGTCCTCATGCTCCTCTCTGGCTGCCTCATATCCTTACATGACATCCTTTCCCGCTCCAGACCTTTCCTGACTCCTTTTCATCAAAGCACATCTGTTCTCTAACCCGTTCATGAGGAGCCCAGTAGGTATCTGGATAGCTAATCAAGTTTAAATCAAAATGTAAAAACCGTGTTCAGTGTATTCAAATGTGTTAAAATGGCACATGAAAAACTCTAATCTGTACTGCTTATTAGAGTGATCAAGAATGAATGAGGAACTGAATAGAAACCATTTTTTTTTTTTTTTTAGTTGCAGTGATGGAAATCCAACCTGAACTCACCTAAGCAAAGCTGAGTATCTCAGCTAAAGTAAGCAGGAGTCAGTCGGGGAGTGGAGCTGTCCACAGGGATTGCTAGAGATTCAATGACTAGCATCACCAATCTTTCTGTTTCCTAACTCTCCTTGTCTCCGAATTGCTTTATCCTCTGCTTACCACAGACAGGCTTTCTTAAAATTAGTAACATGACCTCAGACTTACATCTTCCCACCTTCTATGACCTAAGAGGCAAGACTCCTTTTCCAACTCCAGAGTGTACAGGTAGGGAAAGGCTTTGTCTAGCTCGATTTGGGTCTTATGCATACCCTGAACCAACCACCTTGGCCGGGACAGAGGGGTACTCTCATTGACCATGTTGGGTCTCCCATCAGGGAGGTGACCATGTCTAATGGGTAACCATGAGAATGACATGATTCAAATGGGGGTGGGGAGATTAGTTCCCCAAAGGAAGGTCGAATGTTGGCAGAAGGCAGAAACAACAGAGATGTCAGTTCAGAGGAATAACAGAATGATGCTGTCTGTACTCAGAGGAGCACCTGGGAAGGGAAGGAGGTAGATACAGAGCAAGTGCTCCATTGACTCCGAGGAAGAAGACAATGTGCTTGCCCTCGGGAGCTCTGAATTCAGTGCAGGAAGAATGACTTAAGAACACAAGGAGAAAGACAGATGGGGTCACAGGAATTGGCCAAAATCCACACACACAGCCAGGTAGGAACTGAGAGAGGAACGCAAATGAACACTTAAAACTGAAGCCTATGTTAAAAGAACTGATTGCTTATAATAACATTATCTCTCACACCGGGTCCTGTGGACCCCCAGTATTCCATTAGGTGCTCCTAGGTGCGCCTAAGAAAAAAGTAAAAGGAAAAGAGAAGAAAGAAAAAGACAAGATATAGAAAAGAAAGGGAAGGAAAAGGACTCTGTGGCCGTGTTTGAAAATTATGTTTCAGAGTTAATTAGGTTTCTTAATTTTGGGTTTTTTTTAAGTCTTTATTATGTTAATGTTCATTCCACACTCACGTGATTATAGAAACAACCTTCTTAACCACAGACCACTTACTAGTGTCTATAAAAGTTTAATAGTTTCATGTTTTACACTTAACTTTGTGATCCATTTGAAGCTAATTTTGTATGAGGACTGAGACTTAGGTCAAGGTTTATTATTATGATTTTTTGCCTGTGGATGTCCACTCGTTTCAGCCGCATTCTCAGGTGTCAGCCTTTTCAGGGGACATTGCATTGCTTTTACACCTCTGTCCAAAAATTGTTGAGAAGTTTTATGTGTGTCCATTTCTGTACTCTTTATTCCATTCCACTGGTCTATGTGTGTCTGTCTCTCTGCCAATACCATGCAGTCTTTTTTCCACGCAGTTTTGATTACTGTCACTATGTAATATTGAAATCAGGTAAACTGATTTCTCCTGCTGTTTTGAACTGAATGGTTTTGTACCCCCAACTCCCTAAATTCTTATGGTGAAACCCTAATCCCCAGGGTGGCTATATTTGGAGATAGGGCCTAAAAGGAGACCATTCAAGTTACATGAGGTTATTAGGGTGCCGCTCTGATCAAATAGGATCCAATATAAAAGACAGCAGAGGGTTTTTATCTCCCCGCTGCACGCGCATTGCAGAGGAAGGGGTCTGGGAGGTGAGGATATAGTGAGAAGGTGGCTCTCTGCAAGTCAAGAAGACAGCTCTCAGGAAACTGAACCCTGCTGGAATCTTGATCTTGGACTCTCAAGCCTCTAGCATGATGAGAAAATAAATTCCTGTTGTTTGAGCCATCTAGTCTGCTATTTTGTTATGGGGGGCTTAGCAGACTGATAGATCTACTTTAATTTTTCTTTTCAAAAATTTTTAACTGTTCTGTGTCTTTTGCTTTTCCATATACATATTAGAGTGATTTTGTCCGTACCTACAAAAAATCGTACTGAGATTTTGATAGGAATTGTGTTGAACTTCTGTATTAATTTGGGGGAGAATTGAAATCTTTACTTGGTTGAGTCTTTCCACCCAAGAACACAATAATGTTTCTCCATTTATTTAGGTCTTCTTTGATTTCTTTCATCAGTGTTTTTTTTATTTTCAGCAAACAAACCCTGTGCATGTATTGTTAGATCTATACCTAAGTATTTTTTTTAAAGCAGTTGTAAATGATACTGTATTTTAAACTTTTGTATCCATGTGTTCATTGTTAGTCTATATAAATACAGTAGAATTTTATATGTTTATCTTTATCCCATGACCTTGCTGAATTCACTTATTACTTCTAGGTGGATTTCTTGTAAATTCCTTGGGTTTTTCTATGTACACAATCATGTCATCTGCACGCAGGACAGTTCTCTTTCTTTCTAATTTGTGTACATTTTATTTCTTCTTCTCATGATACTGGGTAGGACTTCAAACACTGTGTTGAATAGAAGCAGCGAGAGTGGGCATCCTTGCCTTATTCTTAATCTTTCAGTCTTTGACCATTAACTGTAATTTTGGAGGTTTTTTTCTTTTTTAGATTTTCTTTATCAAATTGAGAAAGACTCCTCCATTCCATGTTTCTGAGAGTTTTTATCATGAATAGGTGTTGAATTTTGTCAGATGCTTTTTCTGCATTTGTTAATATGACATGTGAGTTTTCTTCTCTAGCCTGATTTGTTGAATTACATGTATTGATTTTTAGATTTTGAACCAGACTTGCCTCTCTGAAATAAATCTCACTTGGTTATGGTGTATAATTCTTTTTATATATTGCTGGATTCTATTTGATAAAATTTTGTTAAGAATTTTTATGTCTTTATTCGTGAGGGCTTTTGGTTTTTGTTTTTCCTTTTAACTGTATTTTTCTTATTTGTTTCTCTAATTATTTAATTGAAATACAATTGATGTCCAATGTTATATTAATTTCAGGTGTACAACATATTGATTCAACAAAGCTGTACATGAGTCAGTGCTCATCATAATAAGCGTGGTCACCATCTGCCACCATACAACGTAATTACCACATTACTGAGTATATTCCCTATGTTGTACTTGTCTTTTCCACAAGTTATATATTTTATAACTGGAATCTTGTACCTCTTAATCCCCTTATCTACTTCACCCATTCCTCCCCCCACCCCCCACCAACTTCCCTGCTGGCAGCCATCAGTTTCTTCTCAATATTTAAGAGTCTGTTTTTTGTTTGTTTCTTTGTTTTGTTATTTTAGATTCCAAACCTAAGTGAAATCATGTCTTTCTCTGTCTGAATAATTTCAGTTAGCATACTACCCTGTACGTCCATCTGTGTTGTTGCAGTGACAAAATCTCCTTCTTTTTTATGACTGAGTCAGCTTCCATTGTCTGTATATACCACGTCATCTTTATCCGTTCATCTATCACTGGGCACTTCAGTTGCTTCCATATCGTGGGTATTGTAAATAATGCTGCAATAAACATAGAGATGCATATATCTTTTTGAATTAGTGTTTTTATTTTCTTTGGATAAATACCAGGAAGTGGAATTACTGGATCATATGATAGTTCTATTTTTAATTTGTTGAGGAGCCTCCATATTGTTTTTCCACAGTGGCTGTGCCAATTTACATTTCCAACGGAGCACGAAGGGTTCCTTTCTCTCCACACCCTCGCCAACGCTTGTTAATGAATTGGGAAATGTTTCCTCCTCTTGTGTTTTCTGAGAAAGATTGTGTGGAATTGGTGTTAATTTTTTAAATGTTTGGTAGAATTCTCAACTGAAATCACCTGGGCTCGGAGATTTGTATTTTGGGAAATTTTTAAATTATGCTTTTAAATTTCTCAGTGGTTGTAGGACTGTTATTTATTTACTTTACCTGAGTTTTGGTAGTCTGTGCCCACATTTTTTTTTTTTAATGAATTGGCCCATTTCTTCTAAGTTGTCAAATTTACGTGTGTAGAGTTATTTGTAGTATTCCCTCCTTACCCTTTTGTCTGTAGTCTGTAGTAATGGCTCCAGGTCATTCCTGATTCTGGTAATTTATGTCTTTCTCTTATTTTTTTTTCTTTGTCAATCTTGTTGGAGGTTTGTCGTTTTTTTTTTTTTTTAAATTTATTTATTTTGAGAAAGAGACAAAGCACAAGTGGAGGAGGGGCAGAGAGAGAGGGAAATAGAGAATCCCAAGCTGGAATGTGGGGCTGGAAGCCGTAACTGGGATATCATGACCTAAGCTAAAACCAAGAATCAAATGCTCAACCCACTGAGCCACTCAGGCACCCCTAGAGGTTTGTCAGTTTTGTTGATTTTTGAAAGAAAAAGTGATTCTTTTTTCATTGATTTCTTCTTTTGTCTTTCTATTATCAATTTCAGTGATTTCTGCTTTTATCTTTATTATCTCCTTCTACTTGCGTTGAATTATTTTGCTCTTCATTTTCTAAATTCATACGGCAAGAGCTTGGATTATTGATTTGAGACTTCCTTGTCTTGTAACATTTGCATTTAATGCTATAAATTTCTCTCTTGGCACTGCTTTAGCTGTGTCCCACAAATTTTGATATGTTCTATTTTCATTTTCTTTCAGTTCAGTGTGGTTTTGAAAAAAAAATTCCTTCAGATTTTTTCCTTGTTCCGTGTATTATTTAGAAGGGTGTTGTTTGAGTTCTACGTGGTTGGAAATTTTCTTTTTTATCCTTCTGTTATTGATTCCTAGTTTAATTCCATTGTGGTCAGAGAATACTCTGGTTTCAGTTCTTTTAAATTTGTTGAGGTTTGTTTTATGGCCCAGGATTTGTTCTTTCTTTGTATTTTTTCATGAGCACTTTAAGGGAAAGCATATTCTGGTGGTGTTGGGTGGGGAGTCCTAAAAGTGTTCATTGATCCTAATAGTTGATGGTGTTATTGAGTTCTCCGGCACCCTTGCTGTCTTCCCATGTAACTGTTCTATCGGCGNNNATGGGAGAGGAGTGTTGAAGTCCCCAGCTATAATTGTGGATTGTCCAGTTATCTTTTCAGTTCTATCTGTTTTTGCTTCACACATTTTCCAGTTCTGTTGTTTCATGGATGCATACTTAGGATTATTATGTCTTCTTGGTAAATTGACCCTTTTATCATTAAATAATATCGCTCTCTGTCCCTTTTAATTTTTTTTGGCTTTAAAATCTACTTTATCTGATTTTCATAGAGGCACTCTAACTCTCCTTTGATTAATGTTTGCATGATACATCTTTTTTCCATCCTTTTACTTTCTACCTGCCTATATAACTTTATTTGAGTTAGTTTCTCTTAGCATAGAGTTAAATCATTTTTTTAAATCCTCTCTGCTAATCTCTTTTAATTGGTGTTAGATTACTGAAATTGAAACTGATTAATTACTGATAAATTGGGGCTTAAGTCTGCCATTTAATGTTTTTTGTTTGTTTTCTGTTTGTTCCCTCTGTTTTATTTTGGTCTCTGTTTTCTTTTTTCTGCCTGCCCATGGGTTAATTGAACATTTTGTAGCATTTCATCTTGATTTATTCATAATGCTTTTGAGTGGTCTCTTTGCATAACTTTTTAAATGGTTGCTCTAAGTGTTACACTGTACATACATACTTATCACAAGCTACTATCATCATACCATTGATTTGAGCAAAGTGTGGAAGCCTATTTCTCTCTTTTTTTAATCCTTTCTCATTTATAATATAATTTTCTTAAATATTTCTTCTACATATATTTAGAACTACATAAGGCCATGTTATACTTTTTACTTTGACCATCAGACATAATTTACAAAACTCAAAACTCAAAAGTCCATTTCTTTTACTCATTTTTTTTCTTACTGTGTTTTTTTTTTTTATTCTTCCTGATGTTCCCAGGTTGATATTTTTAATAATTTCAATTTGGTGTAAATAACTTCCTTCAGGGGAAGCCAGCCCCTGGGCCGAGGCCCTCCAGACAGACAGACCCCTGCCCTGTCTGTGTGAAGTGCCAATGCCTTCCCTGCCCTGGGCCGCCCTCCACTCCCCTGACCTGTAAGTGAGGTTGCCCATTACCTACTGTAAGGAGAGGAGACACAGTGGGAAATGTGAATCAGGAGAATATCAGTGACACCGATGAGAATAAACTAAACACTAAACAGCTGTTGTAACAACAAAACCAACAATGACAAAAGCAACAACATTGACAATGACAACAACAACATATCTAACTAATTAACTAACTTCAGGATAGCATTGCTGGCAACAAATTTTCTTAGTTTTCTTTCATCTGAAGATGTCTTCATTTCACCTTATTCTTTTTCTTTTAATGCTTTAAAGTTTATTTATATATTTTGAAAGGGGCAGAGAGAGAGAGAGAGAGAGAGAGAATCCCAAGCAGCCTCCACACTGTCAGTTCAGCACCCAACATGGGGCCTGAACCCATGGACCATGAGATCATGACCAAGCCAAAATCAAGAGTCAGATGCTTAACTGACTGGGCCACTCAGGCGCCCCTTACCTTATTCTTGAAAGATATTTTTGCTGGTTATAGGATTCTAGATTTATAAATTTTTCTTTCCACACTTGAGAAATGTTGTGTCATTTTCTTCTGGACTCAGGTGGTTTCAACGAGAAATCCAGTGTCTTTCAAATTGTTTTTCCCCTATAGATAAGGAGTTTTTTTTTTCTTTAGCTACCTTTAAGATAGATTTTTTTTCTTATAGTTTTCACAAGTTTGGCCATCATATATCTTGGTATGTGTTTCTTTGCCTTCATACTGTTTGTACTTTTCCTTCTTCCCTACAAGGTCTGGTCTCTTTTTTTTACCTTGACCCAGCACCAACCCACAGAGGTGTATTCTTGTTTATCCTGGTTTAACAGGGTGTAAAAGCGAACTCTTCTAATGTCCATTTGACCTGAAGCCTGAGCATGTAGACTGATAATAGGCCTGCAGAATCTCCACATTCTGATATGAAGTGCTCAGTGACCTACACAGGGGTTTAGGAAGTTAGCAGACCACCCCCTGGCCAGTGGGGAGGAGTGAGGGTGCTCCCTCTTCACTAAAGCCTCCTTAGAGAAGTTCGGTGGAAACACTATGGACACTGACTGCCTCCTCTTTGGGAAATGTGAAGGCATGTGCAGTGGCTGGAGCTGCTTGCTGGGCCCGCAGAACATGGGCAGGAGGCTCCTGAGGGGATGGCTGGTGGAAGAGGGAAGCAGAACTTGTCAGAGTAAAAAGATGAAAGAGTCTTTTTTTATGGACCATAGGTGTACCAGATATGAGACTTGCTGAGAGAGAGAAAGCTGACTGAGATGTTTCTTTTTTTTAACTTAAAAACATTTTTATTTATTTTTGAGAGACAGACAGAGTATAGGCAGGGGAGGAACAGAGAGAGAGGGAGATACACAATCTGAAGCAGGCTCCAGGCCCCGAGTTGTCAGCACAGAGCCCGACGCGGGGCTCGAACCCACGAACCATGAGGTCGCGACCTGAGCCAAAGTCAGATGCTTAACCAACTGAGCCACCTCTGTGGCCCTGGATGAGGTATATTTTCTACCAACCGAGAAGGCTGTCTACAAGGGTCAGGAAGCCACAACAGAAAGTGTAACATCAGATGTCTAAATGCCGAAGGAGGAAACATTGGTGACTTACCCCAAAAGCTGTATTTCTTGTTTTAAGGGAATTGCAGATAAGCCATTTCTAGCTGTGTGTGGCAGCATCCCTGAAATGCTCATGAAAATGCCATGAGAGGCAGTATCTGAAACCCCTGCCAGTCTCACAGAACATCAAAAATGGATGACAGCTCTGCCAGTCAAATCGGACCTTCCCAGTCTACCGTGCAGCAGGTAGGCTAGCGCTGGCAGCACGTTTATCCCTAAACCTCAATAGCTACACACAGTAGTGGTGTATTTGTGTTCACACAAAGCGTATACAGGTGGTGTGGCCCTCCTTCATCCCATAGCCACGGAACACAGGGATGGAGGAGTCACATGGTCTCTTAACTGCCTTGATCCGGAAGTCATGTCACTTCCACTGAGAGTTCACTGGCCAAATTAAGTCCCATGACCCCAATGTAACTGTAAGGGAGACTAAAAATGAAGGAGGGGGGCAGATGGAATGTTTGATGAGCACAACCTTTGCCTCACTCTCCTCCTCCCCCTTTCCTCCCACACTCACCCTTCATTCTGGATGTAGAAGCAATTATTCAGCCTAAATGCACTGGTGTAGCCATATTGGTTTTTAAATTCTTTAAAATCTAGGGGATGGATATAAAGTGATCATTCTGTTATTCTTTCTAATTGTATACACGCTTGAAATAGGATTTTGACAATCACACAGGACTAGTGTTTTTGAAATTATTTACTGAGCATTTTCTATGTTATAGGTTTTACAAATATACTCTTTTTAAATCTTCACAAGCTTTTTAAATCTAAACAGTAGTGTAGGCACTATGAGTATTCCCAGTTTACAGATGAGGACAATAACGCAGAGAAAGACGAAATAACTTACCCAAGGATGTAGATCGATAAATATCTCATTGATTGCAATTGGCTGTTAGTTGTTTCTTGATCAGAATAGGAGCTTTTTGGGTGAAAGGATCTTTCCTTATTCATGTTAGTATCTCTATTAACCTTCCCCAGGGCTTGGTACTAAATAAATATGCAATAAATAATAGCAATAGTAATTTTAATTACTGAGATGGATGTATAGTATAACTTGAAGTGATTTAAGAGAATGGAGAAGTTGTAATTATTTGGGAAAGATTGAAAAAGTAATGGGGTTATGTGCTAGACTTCCCCCAGGAAGAGCCGAGGTCTCCTAATTTGAGCAGAGTGGGAACATATTTTATAGTGTACCCTTTAGTTTCATATGTTCACCATACAGGTGTCCCTCATTTGAGAGATAATTTTGTAAGACTCACCTTAAACATCATCTCCTCATGGGGGCCTTTCCTGGTTACTGGGGCTCAAGCAAGTTCCCACTCAGCCTCAGACCTAACCCTTTCCTAGCATCCTTTATAGCTCTTACCACAACTTGCAATTTTTTATTTGCTTAAAAAAATTGTCACTAGAATGAAAGCTCTGTGAGTCCATAACCCTGGCAGTAGGATTAACTCTTTTGTCTATTTTAACTATTTTATCCCCAGCCATGAGGGTGAGTCACACGTATAATGGGCCCAAGAACATTTGTTCGATGAATAAATGAACAAATAAACGAAGCCTAGCTCTCACGTCATCTCCTCCTCCTACACCCTTGACCTGTTAAGAGTGGCTTGGAGTTAGTGGACTCCTTCATTTGTACTACTGAGTAGGTAACAAGGGTGATGGGTGAGTGGCTGGGGAGGCATCTGGCTAGCAGAGAGAGATGGTAGTACTCAAGTACCATTTTCATGGTGCCATTTGTCCAATACAAGACTATGGTGCAGCTACATTAATGGTTTTTTTTGTGGTGTTGGTGGACTCTAACTTGGGAACCTTATTATTAATTACAGTTGTGCTCCTGTGAGAGAAGTGCATTCTGAGTTTACAACCACAGACTCTAAACAGGACCTTTAAAATAGCTAATTTATAAGTTAGGACCTATTTATATATTATTAATCTCTCATTAGAACTCAAGAATTGTTCACAGGCTAGACTTTGTTGGTAAGTGGGAAATACAGAATTAAAGGCACATTTCCCCCCCCTTAAAGAGTATATGATCTAGGGATGAGAAGGATTGGTTGTCCTCTTCCTCAAAAATGAAAAAGAAGTTCTTATCGTCTACACTTTTATGTGATTCCATTGTGGGGAGACTTGGACATGAAAATAATAATAGTTTAGAATTATACTTAATGGTTTATGTCTTAATTTTATAGAAATCAAGATATACACAATGCAATGAAGAATCAGTGTCTAAAAGTTAGACTTTTTTGCTTAAAAAGTTCTCTCCTTTTCTTCTCCTAATATGTGTATAAATTTGCTTAGATGTTCTGTACCTTCCGTAGCTTGAAGCCTGATAAAATATTTGATCTTATACTATAGTTGGTGGTTTACATGTCTGTCTTCTCCCATATGCTGTACATTTCTGTGCTCTGGAAGGAGAGCTCACTAATCATTACGTCCTCCATTCCACATCCTGTATTCCTCATACTTGACCCATGGCAGACTTTCACTCACCGTTAATTAAAACGTGCGGGCTATGTTTTCTTTTCCTCAAGACGCCTTGTGAACACATTGTGATTCCCATTATTATTGTGAAAGAAGAAAAGTCTGTTCTGCATACACTTTGGCTGTTATCAAAAGTAGCAGTTGTCACCAAAATAGATAATGCTCCCACGTCTTTTCTTTGAGAAGCTACTGATAATTCCATATATAACTATGGTAAAACAATTACGTAACATTTTGTGCAAGGGGTGATTTCAGTATTTTAAGATGGAGCCGAATCCAAATCAAGGGGCTCAGTTTTGGTGACAAGAATGGAGACCAGTCCTTATCTACCAACCTTGTTACTCAAGAAAGTGTTAGGGAGTGGGGAAGGGGTATAATTTATAGGTATTTTTCATGTATTTCTTATTGCTCTAATTTGCTTTAAGTTTAGAGGTTGACACTTTCTGATTGTTTCCAAATGTGGCTGGAGATTCACTTTGTGTTCTGAAGACCTTTCCCCCAGAGCTAGTGTTCATTCCTTCTCACTGTGAGAATCTTTTGGTGTCAGTTAACTGTTGCCCCAATAACAAACTACCCCCAAACTCAGTGGCTTAAAAATACCATGCATTTAACTCATGAGTCTACAGGTCAGAGACTACGTGTCTTGGCAATTCTGATTTCAGCTGGTCCCTTACCTGCTGAGCAATCCGGTGACTGGTGACTGCTGAAGCGTTTGGGCCACTAGACTGTTGTGACCCAGCGCTCCAGCAGGCTAGCCATGGTACATTCCGTTCTTGTGGCAACAGCAGAGGCCCAGGAGCAGAAGCATATGTCACATCTGCTAACATCCCATTAGCCTAACAAAATCGCGTGGCTAAGCCTCGAGAAACGCAGTCCCCCAGCTACGTGGCATAGATACAGGGTAGGTGAGGAATTGAGACCGTTGGTGCAGTTAATCTACCGAGCCTCTCTGTCTTTATCACACCCCCCACACTGTATTAAAAAAGGGGATCAGAACCTTGGCTGGATTCTATTGTAGAGGAATGGGAATCATTCTCCTTGGCTCTCTCAGAGATCCTGTGCCGTGTGGTGGCAAGATCATGGCATTGACCCCAGAGCACTGCGTTGGAATCCAGATTCTCCTATGTCTTTGTGATCTTGGTCAATTTGCTTCACCTTCATAAACTCCATCTATAAAAGGGCGTTAATATTACCTGTCCCACAGCATTGTGAAGATATGATGTGAAGAGTAGATTACGTGTCATACTTGGGGTGGTGGTCAGCTCAATAGCGTTTTTCTTATGCCAAAGATTGGCGTGTATGCAGGTGGTAGAACTTCTCTTTTGCCTTGCATTTCACTAGTAAGAGGAAAATAATCCTCATTTTAAGAAAATGGGTGGCACAGTCATTTCAATATTGCGGCATACAATGAGTGGTGAAGTGTGGGTGAAGGATCACTCAGGAACAGTAATAAGTTTGTATCATAGAGTATCTAATATTATTATGGTTATTTCAGCTCCTTGCAAAAAAAATCGTGTTTATGAATAAAGTTTTTTCCAATTTAGTATATTTAAAATTTTTTTCTTTATTTATACTATCTTGGTATAGTTCACTCCTGCTGAGTTGAAGTGTGGAGATTCTTATTCAGTATTTAAGGTACTTGTTAAGGACACAGATGTCAAAATCTTTTTACCTCGTGGTTATTGGCAGAGCCTAAAATTAATAATTGGAGAAATTTAAACTCCATTAATTGTCCAAATGTGTAAGAAGCTACATTGAGAACAAATGTGTCATATAATAGGTAAATGCATTTTCCCTAAGAGTTTCTTGAAATCCATTTAGGGAAAATTATCAGGGATGGTTTTTTTGAGATTCTGTTTTGATTTTAGTAAAAGTATACTGGGGCCATTAAAAATATTTGATTATAGAGCTTAACGACAGACATGTTTTATCAGCCTCTTATCACAGGTTCTTTCAAGTAACCATACCTGGGTAATTTTGAAGCTGAAAGCACTGTCTAAATTTAAATGTGGTTTTTACTAGTATTGCAAACTACATCTGGGACAAGTCTTAACAGCTGGCTTTTCTGTTCCTTTACTGATGTACTTTTGTGGACCATCGATCAGATGGTGAAGAGGGTTATGTATTATTACTGTACATTGTATTTCTAAGTGAAACATGGTTAGTGTTATAAAGCAAGTCAGTTCATAGTCAGGTGTTTCATGTTAAACAGTGTAAGAAATAAAGGATCAGTTCTTTCCACTGTCCCTGTAATCCCATTTAAAAGTTTCTTGAACCCCTTCCCCCCTTACTCCTACATTCCTCCCAGATGTTAAATAGAAATTGCAGTTGTGGTATTGTCTGATCTTTATTTAATATATTTTTAAAATTTATTTATTTAAATTCAAGTTATTTAACATACAGTGTAGTATTGATTTCAGGATTAGAACCCAGTGATTCATGGCTTATATTCAGCACCCAGTGCTCATCCCAACAAGTGCCCTCCTTAATGCCCATCACCTATTTAGCCCACGCCCCACCCACCTCCCCTCCAGTTACTCTGTTTGTTCTCTGTATTATTTAAGAGCTTCTTATGGTTTGCCTCCCTCTCTGTTTTCAGTCTTATTTTTCTTTCCTTTCCCTATGTTCATCCGCTTTGTTTCTTGAATTCCACATATAAGTGAAATCATGTGACATTTGTCTTTCTCTGCCTGACTTATTTTACTTACCATCAGGATCCTTCCAAATTTTGATATTTTTTAAATTATGGATTGTTTTCATGAATTTCGATTTTTTAAAAAAGATACCTGAAAATATTATTTATCCTGATAACTGAACTTTAGACATCTCCTTAAATTTTGCACCCCCGGTAGATGCCTCACTTACCTCTCCCTGGTCTGACCCTAGGCAATTTTACAAGCCCGGCAGAGAGAGGGGATCAGAGGATCCAAAGCAGTCTCTGTGCTGACAGACTGACAGCAGCCAGCCCAATGTGGTGTTCAAACTCACCAACCGTGAGGCTCATGACCTGAGTTGAAGTTGGGTGCTCAAATGACTGAGCCACCCAGGTGCCATTCCTTGAAGAGCATCTTCATCATTCTCAGCAATTTATGTTTCCATATAAGTCTTAAAATTGGCTTGTCAGCTCCCCCTCCCCCACTAACACACACACACACACACACACACACACACACACACGCACCAGTTAAAGTTTTTAGTGGTATTTCTTTGAATCTGTAAAGCTGTTTGGGGAGAGTTGATATCTTTATAATTTTGTATCTTCAAGTTTAGGAACATGGTATATTGTTCCATTTGTTTAGACCTTTTAAAATATCTTTTAGAAATGCTTTAGTATTATTTGTCTTTTCCAGTTTTATTGATATATAACTGACACATAACATTGTGTAAGTTTAAAGTGTACAATATATCGATTTGCTACACATACATGTTGCAAAATGATTACCAGGGTAGCATTAGCTAAACCTCCCTAATGTCACATAATTGTCATTCTTTTTGTGGTGAGAACATTTAAGATCTATTTTCATAACAAATTATAAGTATGTAATAAAGTACAGTTGACCCTTGAATGATGGGGGATTAGGGTGCCGACCCCCTGTGCAATAGAAAATCCACATAAAACTTTTGACTCCCCCATATTTAATGACTAATAACCTATTGTTGACCAGAATCCTTACCGATTACATAAACAGTCGATTAACACAGTTTTGTATGCTAAATGTATAATGTACTGTATTCTCACAATAAAGTAAGCTAACACATTTTTGTGTGCTAAATGTATTATATACTCTATTCTCACAATAAAGTAAGCTACAGAAAAGAAACTGTTATTAAGAAAATTATAAGGAAAATAGATTTACAATACTGTACTGTATTTATTGAAAAAATCCACATAGAAGTGGACCCAGGCAGTTCCAACCCATGTTGTTCAAGCATCAACTGTATTATTAACTATAATCACCATGCTGTACATTAGATTCTCAGAACTTATTCATCTTATAACTACAAGTTTGTACCCATTGACCATCATCTTCCTGTTTCTTCCACCTACAGCCCATGACAGCCACCACTCTATTTCTTATGAGTTTGACTTTTTTAGATTCCACATACAAGTGATATGAGATGGTATTATCTTTATCTGTCATTCGTTAGGACAGTGCCCTCAAAGTCCATCTCTATTGTTACAAATGGCAGGATTTCCTTCTTTCTTATTGCTGAATATTATTCCATTGTATATACACCACATCTTTTTTAATCCATTCATCTGATGAGGACACTTACACTGTTTCCACATCTTGGCTATTGTATAGCCAAGCAGCAATGAGCATGGTAGTGCAGTTGTCTCTTTGAGAACTTATTTTAATTTCCTTTGCATATATATATATACCCATAAGTGAGATTGCTGCATCATATGGTAGTTCTATTTTTAAACTTTTGAGGAACCTCCATATTGTTTTCCAGGGGCTATACCAGTTTACATTCCAGTCAGCATTGTGTGCAAAGGTTCCCTTTCCTTCACATCCTTGCCAATATTTGCTCTTCTTGCCTTTTTGATGAAGCCATTGTAACAGGTGTGGGATGATATTTTGTTGTGGTTTTGATTTACATTTCCCTGATGATTAGTGATGCTGAGTACTTGTTCATGTAGCTTTGTCTATTTGAATGTCTTCTCTGGAAAAATGTCTATTCAGTTCCTCTTCCCATTTTAAAATTGGCTTTTTGGTTTTTTTTCGTTTTTTGTTTTTTGCTCTTGAGTTATATGAGTTCTTTATGTATTTTGGATACTTAGTCCTTATCAGATATATGATTTGCATGTTTTCTGTCATTCCATAGGTTGCCTTTTCACTTTCTTAGTTGTTTATTTAGCTGTACAGAAGCTTTTCGGTTTGATGTGGTTTCAATTATTTATTTTTGCCTTTGTTGCTTCTGCTTTTGGTGTCATATCCAGAAAGTCATTGCTGAGACCAGTGCCAGGGAACTTTTCTCCTATGTTTTCTTCTAGGAGTTTTTTGGTTTCATTCTTATGTTTACATCTTTAATCCATTTTGAGTTAACTTTTTATACCAGTGCCACAGTGTTCTGATTATTATAGCTTTGTAATATAGTTTGAAATCAGGAAGTGTGATGCCTCCAGCTTTATTCTTTCTTAGCATTGCTTTGGCTATGCAGCGTCTTTGATAATTCCATGAAAATTTTAGGGTTATTTTCTATTTCTGTGAAAAATGACATTGGAATTTTGACAGGCATTGCTTTGACTCTAGAGATGGCTTTGGGTAGAATGTACATTTTAACAATATCAATTCTTCCAATACATGAACATGGGATATCTTTATATTTGTGTCTTATTCAATTTCTTTCATCAAAGTCTTATTGTTTTCAGTGTACAGATCTTTCACTGTTTGACCAAATGGTCAAATTTGGCACTAAGTATTTTATTGTTTTGATGCTATGGTGAATGGGGTTGTTTTCTTTATTTCTTTTTTAGATGTTGCTTGTTTACAGAAAATCAACTGATTTCTGAATTTTCACTTTGTATCCTGAAACCTTACTGGATTAGTTTATTCTAACAAGTTTTTAGTTGAGTCTTTAGGATTTTTAAAAATGTTTATTTATTTTTGAGAGACAGAGACAGAGCACAAGCAAGGGAGGGGCAGAGAGAGAGACACACACACACATAGAATCTGAAACAGGCTCCAGGTTCTGAGCGGTCAGCACAGAGCCTGACGCGGGGCTCAAACCCATGAACTGTGAGATCATGACCTGAGCTGAAGTTGGACGCTTTACCGGCTGAGCCACCCAGGCACCCCAAGTCTTTAGGATTTTTTTATATGCAAGGTAATACCATCTGTAAACAAAGACAATTTTACTTCTTCCTTTCTAATTTGGGATGCATTTTATTTCTTTTTCTTGCCTATTGCTTGCTAGGACTTCCAGTACTATGCTGACTAGGAGTGGTGCAAGTGGGCGCCCTTGTCTTTTCCTGATCTTAGAGGAAAAGCTTTCAACCTTTCATTATTCTGTATACTGTTGGCTTTGGGCTTGTCATATATGACCTTTATTGTGTTGAGGTTGGTTCCTTCTATACCCAATTTGTTGGGCATTTTTATCATGAAAGAATATTTTTTGTCAAATGCTTTTTATGTATTTAAGATGACCGTATGATTATCTTTCATTCTATTAATGTGGTGTATCAGATTAATTGATTTCCATAGGTTCAACCATCCTTATATCCCAAGGATAAATTCCACTTGATCACGGTGTACGATTCTATTAATGTGTTGTTAATTTGGTTTGCTAATGTTTTGTTGAGAAGTTTTGCATCTATATTCATCAGGGATATTGGTCTGTAGTTTTCTTTCCTCATAGTGTGATTATCTGGCTTTGATATCAGGGTAATTCTGGCCTTATAAAATGAGTTTTGGAGTATTCCCTCCTCTTCAACTTTTTGGAAGAATCTGAGGATTGGCATTAATCATTCTTTAGCTGTTTGCTGGAATTCACTGGGGCAACCATTTGGTATTGTCTTTGTGTGTGTGTGTGTGTGTGTGTGTGTGCTGGGTGGTTTTTGCTTACTAACTTAATCTCCTTACTCATTATTGGTCAGTTCAGACTTTCTATTTCTTCATGATTCAGTCTTGGTATGTTGTATGTTAGTATGTTTCTAGAAATTTATTGATTTTCTTCTAGATTATCCATTTTGTTGGCATATAATTATTCATAATAGTCTTTCATAATCCTTGGTGTACTCTGTTACCAGATGTATTGTCTCCTCTTTAACTTTGGATTTTATTTATTTGATTCTCTCTAACTATTTAGCATCCTTTTGTTTCATTGTTTCAGCTTGAGGAACTCTTTTCAGCATTTCTGGTAAAGCAGGTTTAGTGGTGATGAATTTCCTCATATTTGTTTATTAAGAACATCTTTATCTTGCCTTTGTTCCTGAGGTACAGCTCTGCTGGGTAAGGCATTCTTAGTTTGTAGTTTCTTTCCTTCAGCACTCTGAATTTATCAGAGGGTTCTCTTGTATGTGAGCAATCTATTTTTTCTTGCTGTTTAAAAAGTTCTTTTTTGTTTTGTTTTTTAAATTTATTTTAGACCTATTTTATTATAATTTGTCTTAGAGAATATCTTCATGGATTGACATTTTGGGTTTAAGTAACTTAAGTTAGCTTCATGAACTTAAATATCCAAATCTCTCCCACGAATTGGGAAGTTCTCAGTCTTCACTATTTCTTTATTGTATTTTTTAAAATGTTTATTGATTGATTGATTGATTGATTTAGAGAGGGAGGGGCAGAGAGAGAGAGGGAGACAGAGAAGCCCAAGCAGGCTCCATACTGTCAGCACAGAGCCTGACATGGGGCTCGAGCTCAAGAACTGTGAGATGATGACCTGAGCCGAAATCAGGAGTCAGATGCTTAACTGACTGAGCCACCCAGGTGCCCCAATGACTGTTTCTTTAAATGAGAAATCTGTTCCTTTCTCTCTCTCTCCTCCTTCTGGGAATTCAATGGTACATACATTAATTTTATTAATGGCATTCCATAAATTTTGGAGGCTTTCTTCATTCCCTCCCTTTTATTTCCTCCCTACTCATATTAGATAATTTCAATTGATCTGTCTTCTAGCTCACTGATTCTTTCTTCTCCTTGGTAAAATCTTTGGTTATTAAATTCTTCATTTGTATACTTCAGCTCCAAAATTTCTATTTCGTTCTTCTTTATGTTTCCTGTCTCTTGTTGAATTTCTTACTTTGTTCTTTTATTACTTTTCTGATTTCATCAAATTGTTTATCTGTGTAATCTTGCAGCTCTCTGAAATATTCAGAACAAGTATGTTTAATGATTTGTTGGGCAATTTCTGGAACTCCATTTCCTTGGAGCTAGATACTGGAGGTTTACTGCCTTCCTATGGTGCAGTCATGTTTCCCTGCTTCTTTGTCATTTTTGTAGCCTTGTGTAGATGCATTTGAAGCAATAATCACCTCCTCTAGACTTTACAGATTGGCTTTGGTAAGGGAAGACTTTTACCTGTGGCTGGAGGCATGTTGGAGCATGTTGTGATCCTGACTTTAGCTGTGCAGGCTCCCAAGTGTGGGGCATTTGGTAGCACTGTCTTGGGGGGGGTAAGATGTCTCTTCAGCTCAGCCTACTGGGGTCCACAATATCATGTGTGGTCCTTGGTAAGCACTGTGAGAGGTCTTCAGTGGCTGTAAGGGCTGTTGGGGTCCTCAGTGATGCCTCCAGGTAACTAGGGGCCAGTGTAGGCAGTGGTGTGCACACATACAACTGTGGAGGCCAGCTGCAGGTGCCTGCATAGTGGCAGACACATTCATAATGGTGGGGGCCAGGGCCAACCGCTGGCTCTGGTTTCTGCAGGGGCCCTGGCTGTTGGGGTGCTCCCGTTTCCCATTTGTGTACACTGCAGTGGGGGCTGGTAATGTGAGTCAGGCTAGCAGCATGGAGATGCACCACTGGAGGGGCCTGCTACAGGTGAGCACGCTAGTGCAGGCAAGTGACAGAGAAGACAAGGCCTGTTTTAGCCCCCAAGGAGATGAAGCTGTTGGCACGCCTTCTTTCCTGTGGCTACCCAGCCTCCTGCTAGGCATGTACACTGCAGTGGAGGCTGGTAACTAGTGTGGGCTGGTGGCATGCCATGGCACAGCTGGAGGAGCTAGCCTTGAGTGCAGGTATGGTGGTGGTGGGGGTTGGCCACAGGCTGGAGGCTGGCACCATGCCCTCGTACAACCAAAGAGGCCTGAGCTGGTTGCTAGGGTTGTTCTTGAGTTCTAGTGGGGACAGGGGTATAACAGGAGTATCAGAGCAAGAAGGGACTCAGCTGGTTGGCTTCAGTGAACAAAAAGCTGGTGAAATCTACAGTGGGTAGGTTGCAGCCATGTAGGGTAGATCGGTTCCTCAAAGCAGGTTGCTATGAACCCCAGTGGCTCCCACTGCCTGGTTGCTGTTGATAGTCCCTGCTTTTCTTCTTTGTTTCTAATTGTCTCTCAACATCTCCACTTTGCTCTCTGGGTGGGGTTAAAAAAAAGTGGAACCTTTGCATGGTACCCTGAAAGACTGAAGAGGCTTGTCACTCGCTCTCTCTTTCCTGGCGAAGGGAAGTCCTTGTAGCGGGGAAGTTCCCTCTTGGCACTGAGCAATGCCTGCTTGAGGAAATGGGATGATTCAGACAAAATAAAGCCGTATTTTGTCTCCTTTTATGCAGCTATTCACAGATTTCTTATTCCATCGTGTTGTTAAAATTTCTTAAATGGACTCCAGAGCTCTCCTAGAGCTGCTCTTGCTCATGGATAGCCACCTAATTGCTGAGCTTGGTTGGGAGATGGAGGTTAGGATCCATTTTGGTGATGTTACCTCAGAAATGCTAATTCTTGAAATACTTAACTGATTTTCAGTGTTTTTCCTCTTTTATAAACATTTGAAGCTATGCCTATCTCTTAAAATATGATTGAACTGCATCTTACAAGTTTCAAAGTGAAATATTTTACTTGTTGTTCAGTTAAAATATTTTCTATCATGGTATTCCGAAGATACGATCTTTAGCTATCTTTCTCTTGTTACTTTTTAGCTTAATTGCCACTGTGGTACTGGACATATTTTATATCATATCATTCTTTTGAAATTTGTTGATAGTTTTTTTTTGGCCCAGTTTATAATATATATTTTTGCAAATGTTTTATGCACAGTTAAAATGTATATGTATTCGGGGGCGCCTGGGTGGCTCAGTCAGTTGAGCATCTGACTTTGGCTCAGGTCATAATCTCAGGGTTCATGAGTTTGAGTCCCACATGGGGCTCGCTGTTGTCAGTGCAGAGCCTGCTTTGGATCCTCTGTCCCCCTGTCTCTCTGCCCCTCCTCCACTCTCTCTCTCTCAAAAATAAAAGCATTTAAAAAAAGGTATATGTTTTCTGTAGTTGAGTGCAGTGTTCTATATATGTGTAGTATTCATATTTATTATAACTTTATTGTTCAAATCTTCTATCCTTAATGATCTTTCCCCTCTGCTTAATCTACCAGTAAATGAGATTGGTAAAATCATCCAATGTGATTGTGCATTTGTCCATTTCTCCTTAGAGTTTTATCACTTTTAGCTTTATATGTTTCAAAGATTTGCTATCAGGTGTGTACACTTTAAAATTTTTATCTTCCTAGTGAATTAAATCTTTTATCATTGTGAGAGTCGCCTCAATCTATAATAATGCTTTTTACATTTTGTCTAGTTTGTTTGTTAATAGGGTTACAACAACTTTCTTTTAAGAGTGTTTGAATAGTATATTTATTTTTCACCCGTCTATTTTATTTATCTATTTTTATTATTTAAATTTTTTTAATGTTTTATTTATTTCTGACAGAGAGAGAGACAGTATGAGCAGGGGAGGGTCAGAGAGAGAGGGAGACACAGAATCTGAAGCAGGCTGTGGGCTCTGAGCTGTCAACACGGAGTCAAAGCAGGGCCAGGCCGGAACCCACGAGCCGCAAGATCATGACCTGAGCCAAAGTCCGATGCTTAACCAACTGAACCACCCAGGCGCCCCTTTTATTCTTTTTTTAATGTTTATTAAAGATAGAGTGTAAATGAGGGAGGGGCAGAGAGAGAGGGAGACACAGAATCTGAAGCAGGCTGTGGGCTCTGAGCTGTCAACACGGAGTCAAAGCAGGGCCAGGCCGGAACCCACGAGCCGCAAGATCATGACCTGAGCTGAAGTCGTAGGCTCAACCGATTGAGCCACCCAGGTGCCCCTTCATCCCTCTATTTTAAACCATTTAGTCCTGTTTCAGTTATCTATTGATACATAACAAAATATTCAAAATGTAGTGGCTTAAAGAAGCAATGTGTTATGTCCCATGGTTTGTGGGTTGAGAGCTCAGCGGCTCTCATTGGGGAAGGGGTTCCATCATACAGGTGCAGCCATGTGGTAGTTGGAATCTTTCAGGGGCTTGATCTGGTTGGATAGGACTGCCTTGCTCCAGGGCGCATCTTTGAAGAGACTCAGGCAAAAGCCACAGGCTTCTTGTGATGTGGCCGTGGAGGTCACATAACACCACTTTGCCATATTCTGTTAGTCCAAACTGAATGAAAAGGTTGGCTCCGATTCAGGGAGAAAGGGGCTACACAGGAGTGTAAATACTGAGAGGTATGATTCATTAGATGGCTATTTTTGAAGATCTAGCTACCCTAATTTGTACCCTGGTTTGCAATAGTTCCTATCCTTCCCACGTTACTCCTCCACCAGGCCCCCAAAGTTTCATTCCACTGTGGCATTAGTAAGTCTAGGATCTCTTCATTTAAATTATGTCCAGATACAGATTAGGCTTGTTGGGTACATTACTTGGATACAGTTCCTTTCAATCTGTATTTCTGAAAGCATGATGATTTTAGTTAAGTTTTTAAATTTTAATCCCAGTATGGTTTACATATAGTGTTACATTAATTTCAGATGTATAGTGATTCAACAATTCCATATATTATTTAGTGCTCATCATGATAAGTGTACTCTTTTAAAAATTTCATTTAATGCTTATTTATTTGAGAGAGAGAGAGAGAGAGAGAATGAATGAGCAGGGCAGGGGCAGAGAGAGGGAGACACAGAATCTCAAGCAGGCTCCAGGCTCTGAGCTGTCAGGCCAGAGCCCGATGTAGTGCTTGAACTCACAACCATGAGATCATGGCCTGAGCCAAAGTTGGAAGCTCAACCCCCTAAGCTACCCAGGTGCCCCTATGATAAGTGTACTCTGAATCTCTTTCACCTATTTAATCCACCTCCCCCCCCCCCACATCCCCTCTGGTAACCATCAGTTTGTTCTCTATTAAGAGTCTGTTTCTTGGTTTTGTCTCTCTTTTCTCCTTTTATTTTTTCCTTATGAAAAGCATGGTAATTTTAGAGTATTTGTACTTTTTACATGGTGAATACCTTTCCTCAGAGCACATTTTCCAAGAAATTAAGGTGCATGATACAGGGTTCTTTTGATCTACCCTTGAAAGTCACAAAGCATCATTTATGTTACATTTTCTTGATCTGAAGCAAGCCACAAATCTACCCCAGATATGAGGGAAGAGATTACAAAAGGGCATGAGTATTGGCAGTTGGGAATCTTCGGGGTGGGGTTATTTTTTGTGGCTAGCCAACACATGACCTTATATTTTATGTTATAAGTAGTATATAGTTATAAGTAGTATAAATAGTATATAGTTGCTATTTTTATTTTTTTATAGTTACTATTTTTAAACCCATCCTAAAAAAATGTACTTTTAGAAAAATTAAAACATTTAAGCCATTTGCATTTAATTTAATTATGGATATATATTATGTTTTATTATTCCATCTTATTACTTCTTTTCTGTTTATTTCACTTGTCCTGTATTCCTTTTTCTTTCCTTTCTTGACTTCTTTTGTACTGAATACTTTTTACTGTTCTGCCTTCCCCTCCTCTTAGGCTGGTTACATTTTACTATTTTTGAATAATTACTAATAGTTTATTGCATCTAAATTTTTGATACTTTTTATGGATATATAATTTTTGGATGCTATTTATTTCCTTCAACACTTTAAAGATGTAACTCCATTATCTTCTGGCTCTTATTATCTCTGTTGAGATATTATGCAAAAGTCAAATTGTTACTCCTTTGAAGGCAGTCTTATTTTGTTGGCTGCTTCTAAGACTTTTCTTTACTTTTTTTTATTTTGTTTTTGTTTTCATCAAATTTATTGTTATGTTTCTGAGTGTGATTTTCTTTGTATTTATTCTGCTTGGCATTCATAAGACTTCTTAATTTGTGGCTTACCGTCTTTAATCTGTTTTGGAAAATTATCATTAATGTTTCTTCAAATATTTCTCTGCCTCATTGTTTTGGTTATAAAAACCAAGACTTGTATTTTGGACATAGTTTTCCCCTAGGATTAGAAGCATAGAGATGAATTCTATATTGTTGTGGATATATTTCTTTATTAGCATATGGAGAATTTTCTTATTATGTTTAATGACTATACAGTATTCACTTGCATAAACGTTACTACAGTTAATTTAAATAGGTCTCTATTGGTGAAAATTTATAAACAGTATCACACCTCTATTTCTTTGAAAGGATTTTCTCCTTTGCCTTTCTCTTTCTTTTTCTTTCTTTCTTTCTTTCTTTCTTTCTTTCTTTCTTTTTCTTTCTCTCTTTCTTTCTTTCTCTCTTTCTTTCTTTCTCTCTTTCTTTCTCTCTCTCTCTGTTTCTTTCTTTCTTTCTTCCTTTCTTTCTTTCTTTCTATTTTTGATTACTCATGACCATTCTTATGATTACGCTTAAATATAAAGTCCTAACAAACTCTCTCAAAAAGATTTACTCTTTTCCTTGTTGCTTTTTTATACCCCTATTTCAGCAGTTATTACAACTGGTTGTGATATTTTGTTTGAATGTCTGTATTTTTCTTCACAATGTGAACATCTTATGATCAAAGGTCATGCCTGAGTCATTTTTGTCTGCCATTTGCCAGGTGAGATCTTTGGAACCATAAACATTCAATAAAGGTTAAATAAATAAATGAGTTTTCCTCTTAGAGATCTTCACAACTTCTTATCCCCTTTGGTCTGTTCATTAATCACTTTATGAGCTTCAGTACTGACTGCTGAAAAGGCTCACAGGACTCAAATCATTTATACTCAAGGAATAGTTTTATCACAGGCAAAGGATCCAGTACAATAATATAAAAAAAAAAAGGATATATATTTAAAGTGTCTGGAGATTTCATGTCCAGGTTTCTTTGTTTACCCATTGCTGGGTGGAATAAAGCATGCTTTGTCTCAAACCACCACAATGGTGTGGGCAAAGCATATTGTTACCAGGAAGCCCAACGGCTGCTCTTGAACCAGGTCCTTTACAGTGAGCTAATCATATAGGAACATTATATTTCTGTGTTCAATTTAACTGTCAACTCTTCTTGGCTCCACTAAAACCAGGTACGACTAATAAATCCAATTGTAATTAGTAAACAATGCTGGTAAGCCCGTGCATCCTGCTCCCAAACAACTCATAGACCCATGGTTACAGAACATCCTTTATCTTTGTTAATATCTTAAAAAGTGTGGGCCAGAGGTTACTATTATGCTTTAGGAAGCTCTGAAAATAAGCATGCCAGAACAGCTGAGATTATGTTCAATAACTGTTGAGAAGGATGTCAGAACACGTCTCGATTTTCAGAGCATCAAACATTCTTTTAAACCCAAAACATGTGAGACATTGGTCTTTAATTGGGCTTAACATAAGCATGCAAATAAACCCAGCTAAAACTTGGAAGTACAATTTTGGGGAAATGTTTACCTGTTCTTAAAATCACAGCTAGCCATTGTCCATTCTCAAACTAACTAGATATTAAACGGCTCAGAGGAGATTAAGTCAGGCCAAGAGAAGTTAACATTTAACTGAACAAACTGCATCTATTATTTAGTTATGATGTCCTTGCAACCCTTATGATCCCTCAGATCTCACTTCAGCCCCTACTTACTTGTACAGTCTCAAGAATGCAGGGGGCCTTAATTTATCTGAATCTGACTTTCTTTTAATTGTGATATTTGTGCCTATTTTATTTTATTTTAATGTTTTGTTTATTTCTGAGAGAGAGACAGCGTGAGCAGAGGAGCGTCAGAGAGAGAGGGAGACACAGAATCTGAAACAGGCTCTAGACTCTGAGCTGGCTGTCAGCACAGAGCCCGACGCGGGGCTCGAACCCTCAAACCGCGAGATCATGACCTGAGCAGAAGTCGGACGCTTAACCGACTGAGCCACCCAGGTGCCCCCGCGTCCTTATTTTTTAACAGCAGCTTACCATTCCCTTGTATGGAAGAACATAATATATTTAACTACTCCACTATTGATGGATATTTAGGCAGTTTCTAGTTTTATTTTCTTTTAAATAATGCCACAGCGATATTCATTGATATTTATTTTTCCACACTTTGAGTCTCAGTTTCTTTGTCTGTGCCAAAGAGGGAAGTGCAACTGCCTATCTCAGAGGGCTATGGGATGAAGCAAATGATCTAATGAGGGTGAATATGCTTAGTAAGCTGTTAAAGACTGTGGAAATAATTTCTTGGCACTTGCCATATACTGAGTTGCAATTGACTACAAGCATACATGTTTAGCTTCCCTATCTAATTAGAAAAAATTCCTTGAATGGATATATTTTTGTCTTATTCAGCTTTGTAATCATCTCTGTCAATTTCCATCACAGTTCTTTGCTCTTAAATGACTCTAAATAAATAATACTTGGATAAGAGAATGAAATTTGCCTGTATCTTCTAACATTCTTACCCTCTTCTTTTAGATGTAGCTCATTAATTATGTTTGTCTTAGTTGTCTTTGCCAAGTCACCTATTTTCTAAAGTTATTGGTCTTCAAGTTTTACATGTATTTTTGCTGAATTCCTGGTAACTTAGATGATGGGTAGTTCCAGAAACCCCAATCTAATACTCTGTCCCAGTAAGGTGGGCATTTTGTTTTGTTTTTGTTTTACCATGTTTTTTGCTACAGACTGGGAGGTCATCTGACCTTGCTTAAGTCCAGGTACGGAATTCACTCCTCCAGGATTCTCATGGTTGCAAGTGACAGAAAACTCAAATTACCTTAAGCTGTGAAAATAGGTACACGTGGCTGAAAAATCTGGAGGCAGCACTAGCTTGGTCTGATAGCTCAAATGATGTCACCAAGGTGACCACATTACTCAGTCTTCCTAGATAAAAGCTTCATGCCTTGGGGAACCACCCTGCCATTTGTCTTTCTGGATTGAAAAATGGCTGTAGCGGTTTTAGATCTTTCATCTTCCAACTGTACATTCCAGGGGAAGAAAGTCTCTTTTAAGTAGTTTTTGATGAAGAGAAAGGACTTTTCTTCATCCCAGAAGTTCCAGTAACATTTTATTGGCTCTGGTTCCTAATCAATCACTATTGCCAGGGCATAAGCTGATTGGCTTAAGCTAACTGGCTTAAGTCTGACGGCTTTTAGTCACATCAGCCCTTAGTTTGAGAGGGTCTAGTTCTTCCAAACTCTGGGTGAGAATGAGAAAATAGTTTCTTGAAGAAAATTCAGAACACTTTTAGGAAGTAGATAGGATGCTGAAGAACCAAACAATGCCAAGTAGTTCTATAGGAACTTTCTGTGTATGTTTTAGTTCCATTTCATATATCCCCTGAAAGCACCTTAGGTTTTTCTTACCTTGATTACTTTATTTCTCTGCATCAGTACCAGACTTGCTTGATAGAAGCCTCCTCAATGGTAGTTTTGTTTAATGAAAATGTTTTTCTGTGAGTCAAGTAATTTCCTTTCAGAGACAGGTGAATTGTAATTAATCATTTAAAAAAAGAAGCAAATCTCTTTAACCATCTCCATTGAAAGTCTCTTACCATTACACACTTCTGCTTTAATACAAAGTGAAAGTACCAACTCCTTATCCAAAGGCAGGTTTAACATATGGTTGCAGGTGGGTTCTCATTTTTAAATTGAATTTAATTATAATGATTTGCCTGGGCAACAATTATCTTAAACTGAATAGGAAGAGGATACCACTTTTCATTAAAATACAGAATCAATTGGGCAACTGAAAGCAGCTGCCATGGATGGGGGCAGACCAAAAAAAAAAAAGAAAGAAAAAAGAAAATCCTAGACTTAAGAAAGGCCAACAGCTAGGAAGTAGCGAATGTGTTCTTACTACTTGATTCTCTTGCCAGTGTCTTTACAATTAAAAGCAAACAAACAAACAGCAGCAACAGCAGGGATTTACAGACCATGGTGAGCATAACCTATTTTACTTTTTAAGCAGTTTCCCTTTTCCTGAGCAAAGGGAGAGTGAGCTCCTGATAGGAAAATTGGTGCAAATTAAGGGCATGGGGGTTTTAATACCCATCTTGGATTTTTTCTCTTCACCACATTTTTGTTGTTCACTAGATCATCTAAGGTGACAGCTCAACTCCCTCTGTTTATAAATGGAAAATGTCTTTTGATCTGGCAAAGAACCGTCAAGGAAGGATATGTCAGCCGTGTTTAGAGTGTGTTTGTTGTTTCCAGTAGAATGTACGCTAAATACTACCACGTTATTCTTCTGTCGTTACTGAGCAACCATGAAGTCTTCGCCAATCCCCTACCCGAAAAATTAATCTCCTTGCATAATAGCCAGTGATAGAAGCATATGGTCCCTCTGCTCTGCTCTCTTGACTATTCCATTTTCTTGATGCCTCACTGTCCTCTGCCATTGGGTACTCTCAGTCCTCACCTCCCATGCATGGGCTCACTCCCCATCTTCTCGTTGTCTCACTTCAGTTCACCCTTCCTCCATCCCTCTAGAACTTTGTCTTTCCCTTACTGCTCTTCTTCTTGCAGTCACAATCACCTAAACTTTGGCAAAGGAAAAATGTTCTGAAAAATAGCAATGATCCTGATGGAAATAGATGGTTCCTCTGAGCTGGGAATGAATGTGGGGATGTGCACATGGTGCTTGTTATGAAAAACGCAGGTAGAAGAGAAGAGTTTAAAATGAAGCTCTTCTGATTATCCTGGACTGCTCTCATTCCTTTTCACCTCTCTGGCTTACCAAAGACTTACCTAAGGTATGTGCTCAAAGTCCCTCTGAAGTGGAAAACTTTCAGTGAATCTTGATATTAATCCTGTAGTTTCCATTTCTAATGGGGGTGGGGTTGAAAGGATCTATTGAAATGAAAAAGTTAATTAACCAAAACATCAAATTGGTTGGAGCCATTTGTCCTATTTTGTAGTTTATCCAATAATTAGGTTTATTTCTTGATCTATAGTCTCTGGTCACCCTTTCTATTTCTCTTTGCTTCCCTCTCCATCAAAATTTTATAGACTCTATTAATCAGGGTCCCAGTAGCAAATAGAGAACACCTTCACATTTGGAATACTAGAGGAGAGTTTAGTAAAGGTGTGGGCAGGAATAGGGAACCACATGAATGTACAGGAGCTCTGGGCTCCCTTACCAGCCATAGGCCTATGGGAGCAAGAGGAAGAAGCGATTACTGTAAATTTCAGAGGGAGAATCCTGAAGAGAGGCCATTTTCATAGGCATTGTGACCTTTGGCTTAGAGACAGAACTCACTTCCCACTCTCCTTTTCTCTCCTGATCTCCTACCAGGTCTCCCCATTGGTTGAACCCAACCGGAATTTGGAGACTAAAGGAGCCTGTTAATGCAGTCCACACAAGATAGTCTCTCGGAGCAGAGATGAAGTTCAAGAAAGGTGGAGAGAGGGTCTGGAAAGGCACACGGAAGAGATAGGACATAACTCTTTATGAAAGGAAGGCAAACTGGAAATACAGAAAACGAGTGTAGAAAGTTGACATAAATTTATCAGGATAAGATTTTGTGAGTTAAGAGCCAATCTGAGGTAGAAAAATAAGATTCTTTGGTCTTGGGCATCAGTCTTGATTTTTAACTTTAGATCTGTGTAATTTTTTTTAGATCTGTGTAATTTTTGGAGTGTCTTCATACCAGTGAGTACCCAAAGCTTTAAAGTATGCGGCAACATTTTAGGTTCACCTAAGAATGCTACACCTTGGGAGATAGCTTGTACATACTCATAATTAGACGATTTATGTCTTGGTACTAAAGAATTCTAATAAATGAATGCAAGTACTTCTGTTTTATGAAGAGATGCATTAGAGGACATCTGTTGATTTGAGGCTTCCTTTCCTCCCTTTTTTGTAAATAATTCCTTGCATTTTCATTGAGGACTTACCCTTCCTTTCTTAGCCTTTGTGAAAGGTAGACATGTGATTCAGCTTTGCCAGAGGGTGCACTCAGTTCCCTTGACCACAGGGATGGGATCCAGGATGAGCTCCTAAAACAAGGTAAGCCAATCACAGTAGAGCCCAGAACACTTACTCTTCACACTCCTCTCGAACCCCGGAGAGTGAAGGACAGGAGTTGCTGACAATCGTTTCTGCCACCAAGTGGGCACTGACAATGAAAGCGACATGAAGGAGAGCAGAACCGAGGTTTGGAGAGAGAACAGGCTCTTGTGACAGAGTTTGAGCCCTTAGATTAGTCTGTGCCCGAAGCCAGCTCTGTGCCTATTCTATATGCTAACAAGTTCCCTTTTTACTCAAGCTAGTTTGAGTTAGATCTTTAATTACTTGGAACTGAAAAGCTCTTAAACTGATACAATGGATTCTGGTCTAAGTATCTGTATAAGCCTTTTCCTTAAAGGCAAAACAGTAATCCCACTAACTTCCATTACGAAGTTATAAAATTCCATCTCAAAGAAAGGATTTCCACAGACTGTTGGAAATGAGATCCACAACATCATATTCCAGGGTCTTACAGTCAGTTAGCAAGCACGTTGTGTTTCCCCCTTAGTTCTCTGCTTGCAATTTGATTTCTCATCTTTTGTTAGTTTGAAGACTTATAATGACTGATAATGGAGCTCCATTCATAGGTACTGCCATGCACACATACCCCTCGGACATTAGCACTCAGAGCATTACACAATGGAGAGCAAATTTGTTCCTCACCTCATTGATCCCGCATGCTCAGTCTTTGGAATAGTTCATATGATTGAAAGTTGTTTGTTTTCACGTACACATTTAGTGAGTCTCAACCTGGCCACTTCGCAGCTCAAGGGCAGGAAAAGGAAGGACAATAGAGCCCTGAGAGTGGCCCTCAGAGCCAGTTTGCTTCCTGGGACGATGGTAAAAGTAGTGGTTAAAAGTTGGACCTGAATGTCTGCTTCTCAGTATTCGGATCTGGGGAGAGGGATGATATGTGATGAGATGATGAAATGTGATGTGATGTGATGTGATGTGATGTGATGTGATGTGATGAGATGAGAGAGAGCTTCCAGGCCTGGGTTCAGCATGGGAGAGGGTTCTCAGCTACATAGTACCACAGGGAAAGGTAAACCAGATATGTTTGGAAGGCTGTAGCCTCTGTTTTTGTTTTGTTTTATTTTCTGCCTCATTTGGGCATCTCTGCTCCCGTCAGCAACCCTGGGGCCCCATTGTTGGTGATGGACGTGTAGTCAGTGCAGATGGTGGGGCATGAGGCCTTTTTTCATCAAAGTACAGAAGACAGAAGTGTGAATTATATCCTGTCATCATCTACAAAAGCACGATAATTCGGCTCTAGAGTCAGAGAGACTGGGTTCAAGTTCTTTACAAGCTATATGGCTTCCAAAAGATGAAAACCATAATAGGACCTACCTCACATGTTGATGTGATAATTAAATGAGATCATTAATTCAGTACCTGCCACATTGTAACTCTTCAGTTAATGCTAACTTGAAAGGGAGAATGGGGTACACTATACAGGATTTTTTAAAAAATAAAGAATCTTTCCATAACCCACATCCCTTAACTTCCATTTGCCCACGAGCCTCCCATCAGCTAAGTCCTTAGATATCTCCAAGTTTCCCTGTCACCCAGTTGAAAAATAAATGTAGATCACATTGCATTTTGAATGATCTAAGCACTGTGCAGCAAGCTCAGGATCTGAAATTAACTTTGCCTTTATATTGTTCATGCTAGTTGCTCTTCAAGTACAATTATAATCAGAGAGCTAGCACTAAAAATAGTACCAATTCTCATTTTTTCTCTCGGTGTTATCTGCTGCCATACTGTTTCCCAGGCATGTTTATTTACTTGATTCACAACAGTGAATCTTTTTTTCTTATTAGCCTGACAGCAATGGTTGGATTCCACAGCAACGCTCAGTGCAGCTGGTAAAATCTTTATTGCCGGTGAAACACACAAGGCCCGCCTCGCCGTTTCCCCTTGAGAAGCTCTGTGCCAGCGTTTGTCATGGCGAGAGTTGCCTGAGCAATTTTGCTGTGGCAAAAAAAAATTAGAGAGAGAGGACCAGAGTAGGGCGTTAGCTTTGACAATTTCTGAGTCCTTTTTCCTTTGCGTGGAATGACAGTTTGGCTGTCACATTTTCCCTTGCTCCCTTTCCGTACTCTTCTGTGCCCCGTGGGCAAGCATGAACTTGGCACCAGGCGGAGAGGCCAGGCAGGCGGCTCCCATCACACACAGGGCCCTGCTCTGATGCCCCTTCCTCACTCACAGCTTGGGAACTTGCGAACTCTGTTGGTGATCTTTTTGATTACCGTGCGTCAAGATGCAGTCTGGTAAAGGAAAATACAGTAACGCTGGGAGCATTTCACCCTGGGGTATTGACCCCTGCGTTAGACTGAGATTATTCAGGGTCTTAATGGGGTTGTTAGGTGAGCACCAGTGGCTGTTAATTCCGTGATGATTCAGTTCTTTCCCTCTCCCTTTCTAACACCCCTCCTCCACTAAATAATAATTAATGATAATAATAATAATTCATCTAACCCTGAGACGAAGCAACAGGTAGTCTGAGGACACAGCTGCGTAATCTGTGAGCTCCAGATATTGGCTGTGAAGCAGGGAGGTTTGCAGCCAAAGCAGCCAGTGAGGCAGCATCTGAAAGAGGCTCAGAGAGAGTGGAAGGGTGGAAGAGGGGGCGGGGGGAAAGGGGAATCCAAGAGAGGGGGAAGGAAGGAATAGAAACTGAATTCAAAACAGGAGTGGAAGCAAAAAAAAAAAAAAAAGGAACCAACCAAATCAAAGCAAGCAATTTTTCATTCCAGTTCCTTCAGAACTGAACCATGTGCCGAAAGGGGCCTTGCTTCTCGAGGAAGCGCGAGAGGCAGAGAGGTTCTGGCCGCGGCGCTGGCAGTCGCTAGCTGTGGGATCCCTTGCAAGGCTTTGAGCTGTTACCACGTGTATAAGATGCAAGACGCTAATGGCTGCCCAAGCCATCAAGTAGGGTTGATGAGAGGCTGAAGTTATATGGAAAGTCATAGAACCACTTTCAAAAGGGAAAAGGCCAGCAGCCCACGTAACATATTACGTGTTCTTCTTCAGAGTGTGTAACAGACCTCAAGCTTCTGTGTTTCTTTCCTTCCTCAGAAAACGTCATGCTTGCTTTAAGGCATCTGAGGCNTGTAACATATTACGTGTTCTTCTTCAGAGTGTGTAACAGACCTAAGGTCTAACAGACCTCAAGCTTCTGTGTTTCTTTCCTTCCTCAGAAAACGTCATGCTTGCTTTAAGGCATCTGAGGCCATGCTCAGGATCTTTCACTGTCTTTTTTTTTCTTCGCAAAGACGTGAAGGCATCGACCCCGCTCTACCACTAATTTGCAGAGATAAAAACAGTATAGGGCAGTTGGTCATCTTGCCTTCAGCCAGGCTTTTCCACTGGAGATGACTGTCCAGTTGGCAGTTTCTCTCTGGCTGGCCTCCAGGTGTGACACGGAAGGTGGTCATCTCTTCCTGCCATGTGTTGGGCGGGACTGGGCATCAGTGGTCAGAGGGACGTGGCTAGCAGGCTTTGGAGCTCTGTGGTCCCCAGAGGCCTCCAAGTGGTTTAGCCTGGAGCTGTAACGAAAACCATCTCTTGCAGTTGGGGAATTCTCAGCATCCATGTCACCCCATCTTAGCCGAACCCTGTTGCTGCCCAATATTTGGGAAGTCCACCATTTTTACCCTGGGGCTTGATACGGCTCTGGAGTGAAAGTTTCACACAGATCTTATTCAAACTGAGGATCAGAGTAGAGATTTTCATAATGTTCCTGAGTCTGATTATTTAGGAATGTTTTTGGAACCCCTGTAATTCCCTGGGGGTATCTGTTCTTTATGGCATGCTGGACAGGGAATTATAGCTCTTTCCACATGATCCTTTTCACCATTCATGGTGAGAGAGTGGTATGTGCATCATAATCATTCAAAAGTTAGTGACAGACTTACCTCATTGTTTTAATGTCTACGCTTTTCATTTACTCATACAACATTAATTTATTGAGTGTCTAATTAAGTGCCACAAAACCTACATTATTTCTTAAGTACCTTGAAGACTCCATGCTCTCAAGCGATTTTCACTACAATGCCTGAGACATGAGATATTTCTATAGAAACCTGGTACAGGACATCTCTCAGTGCCAAATAAGTGGTAGAAACATGCCAGAGCTCAGAGGATGAAAAGGTCTCTGCCTACTGGAATGGTCTAGGAAGAGTCCACAGGGGAGAGGGGACTTACATTTGGCTTAAACTTGGAAGACATGGAGCGAGTGAAGGACATATTACATGGGAGACCCAGCAGAAGCAAAGTTACTGAGGCAGGCTTGCACAGGGTTGAGACTCACTCAAGAGCAGAATGGAAGTTCAGTACAGTGGTTAAGAGCAAGGGCTCTGAAGTCATCCTGCTACTTACTATCTGTGTCACCTTGGGAAAGCTAGTGACCTCTTCTTAGCATCATTGTTCTCTTCCGTAAAATAAAGATCCTAGTTCTTGTCTTGAAGAGTTGGCATGAGGAATAAATGAGATCACGCATGTAAAGTCCTTTACACAGTGGCTGGCACACAGTAAGCTCTCAACAAATGGCAGCAATTACTAGTAATCCCAATAATATCGGTCGAGTTGTGGAATTTCTTTTTTTCCCCCCTGGGGAAAATGGGAAGCTACTCAAAGTATTTTGCACAGGGGTATGACACAACCAAAGCCATCTTTTCAGAAGGTGAATGAGGTAAGTGGTATAAAAAGTCTGTGGCGAGAGAAGAGACTAAAGGTGGGGATTCCAACTAGAAAACATTTTTTTAAGTTTTTTTATTTTTATTTTTGAGAGAGAGAGAGAAAGAGGAGGGAGGGAAGGGGAGAGAGAGAGAGAGAGAGAGAGAGAGAAAATGAGCAGTGGAGGGGCAGAGAGAGAGGGAGAAAGAGAGAATCCCAAAGTGGGGACCCTGACACAGGGCTTGATCTCATGAGGTATGAGATCATGACCTGAGCCAAAAGCAAGAGTTGGATGCTTAACTGACTGAGCCACCCAGACACCCCTAGAAAAGAATTTTAATCATTCAGCCACCGAGTAATGACCTTAGTTGTGGTAAAGGCAAGAAAGAAATGGAAAGAGAAAACATTAATATCAATTTTCATGACTGGATGTAGGAGATCAAAGACTGGAAAGTTTCCAAGACCAGAGTGTCAGCTTCTTGAGGGCAAGAGGTGTATTCTAATTCTCTTCATCCCCAGTGCTTAGTACATTGCATGGCATCCTGCAGCCTTCAGTATATGTTTTTGAATGTGTAAGTGCTTAGAGGTGTGAGTATAAAGGAGTGAATGAATGAAAGAATGAATGAAAGAATGAATGAAAAAGGACTTGTAGGTCATGAGTGTAAGTTGTTGAAAGAATGACAGTTACCACTGACCAAATTCACTTCTTCCTTGGGATATTTTTGGTGTCTGCTTTGTCCGTGATACTTAAGCATCAGAATTCACAAACTATCTACGTAAGGGTCCGATATCAGTATTTATTTGCTTCCTTTTAAGGAAATGGTTCTAATTGTAATGAATGTGTCTAAAGGGAGAGTTTTAGTTTAAAGATTTTAGTTTGACTTTGCTTTCTAACTTGAATAGAGATTTTACCTCTCTAGTGTGTCCTCTTTAGGATTACTAAAACTAAACCCTATGCAAGGTTTTTATTCAGGTTCTAGAAACAGCTTGTAAACTTTAGAATTTATGGAGTGAGATTAAGAGATAATCTCCATTTTTTACGTTTGTATAGTTCTGCCCGTTTTCTTTTTTCTGTTTCACAAGAAATTGGAATAAATGGATTTGTTTCCTTAGACCAATAGCTTCTGTGGAAAACTCAACTCTTTGGTTTCTGAAAATGGAGAAAGAAATTCTAATATAATCAGAACCAGGGATTTCATTCTTATCCGAAGGTGAATTTTCACTACCAACCTGTAGGACACAACCGGAAACTGCTAATAGACATCAACTTCCTTAGATTTAAACTCACTGGCCTTGTTCATATTTTTTACAGAACCAGAAAACGACCCAGGCACAATGACATCTGGCAATGAGACACTTTTACCTTTGATTCATCCTTTGCAAAAATTATCATGATACTGTAGAGCTCTGAAACCCGCATTGGCTGGACATTTATGAAGATCATTTTCCCTTTTCCGCAACAAAACCGGATCAATTCCCGCACTCGTCCTAAATGAAATAGGTGGAATTCAGCCATGTGACCGTGTGAGCTCTTGCTGAAAACAGGATGCCCTCAGGAGCTGTTCAGTAACGTGCACCTTTCTCTGTGTGAATATAATAGAAAATGACTTTGTTACCTGCAGTCTTTTTTTGGGGGTCGTGAATTGTGGTAATTATGTAAGATTCCAGCTTCTTTAACTAACTAACCTTAACTTAAAATTAGGATATTACAGTAAGTTTTAGAGGAATAGAGATTTTTGATGTCCCAGGGAACAAGGTTTTATAGGGCCAAGGTGCCCTGGTGGGCAGTGGGGATAAGACCTTGTACTCGGCCACAGACCACCAAATACCCGGTTTCCTGAGAAATCAACTGTAGGTGTCATCACTTTCTTCCTCCTACCATCACCACCAAGGCCGATCCTGACAGTATGGCGCTGATTTCCATGTGAAAAGAGCATGGGGCAATAGAAACTGGGAGAGCTTTCATCAGTGAAGTTATTATCGACAGAGACTTGCTTCTATCGGATGTTAGCACTGATCTGGGCAGTAGGTGGGGACCAGTGTAGTTCTGGGGATCTCAGAGTAGTGATAACCTTCCTTCCAGAGACCTAGAGTTAAACAGACTTAGTTCTCAAAGGTTTCCAGTGTCTGGGCCTCTATTCCATATTTCATATTCACCACTGAGAGACTCAGTGGGCTGATGGCCCAGCCTGTACTAGGTATCTATTGTTGACTAATTATGGCCACTGGGGCAGAGTCAGGCAACACAACTGGCTACGAGCAATCACTCCAATGAAGAGCTCAAGCAGTTCTGTGAGAAGTTAATATATTAATTTTAGGCTATTTATGTATTAACATCCTATTACTCTGTAACAAACCTGGGGAATCAGGATGGCCTGCCTTAAAAATGGAAGAAGACTCGTCATTCTCTGAGGCATTAAACTTGGCTACTGATCTTTGGGGCATCTCCACTGTTTCCATGAAATAATGGTCATCAAATCCCTCACTCCCAGTGTGTCAGTTATGTGTGTATTGCTACATAACAAATCATGCCAAAACCTCACGGCTTAAAACAACAACTATCGTTATTTGCTCATCATTTTGTGGGTCAGTAATTTGGGATGAGCTTAGCTGGGCAGTTCTTCTACTGGTATCAGCTAGAGTCACTCATGTGGCTTAATTATTTGGAGGCTCAAGTGGGGCTGGATAATCCAGGGTGGCTTCACTCACTTACCTGCCATTTGGTGTTGGCTTTCAGCTGGGCCTTTTTCTCCGTGGCCCTTTATCCTCAAGCAGGAGAGCCAGCCTTCCTCACATGGCATCACTGTGTTCCAAGAAGCATCTTGAGGCCTGGACTTGAACGTTTCGCTATGTCATACCACTGCATTCTACTACTTAAAGCAAGTCACAGGTCAGCCAAGACTCAAGGACAGGGCAAATAGACTGTATTTATCTCTATAGGAAGAATGGCAAAGTCATAAGCACACAGGGAGAAGAGGTTATGGTAGCCATCTTTGCAAATAATCTACCATGCTTGGGGCCTAGCTTCATTAAAACAAAAAAATAAGGAAATATGCAAACCACGCAGTGTTCATGAGAAAGAGCCTTGTGAGCTGTAAAAATGCAATACAAGTGAAGAATCATTAAAAAGAAATCAAATCATGAAATCTTGTCTTTCTCCTCTCCTCTAGTTATGTGGTTTAAAACAAGGAGTGATCAGGCTTAGGTTGCTACAAAAGATCTGTTTTTACAAAAATCTTCTTTCATTTAAATGCTTTTTGATGATTTGCCAGTGAATGTAGTGCAATCTATGGTCTTTCTAAGTGCACAAAAATGTGTGAAATTAAAACACCCAAGAAGAGAATAATTGGATGTATCCATTTGGGAAAAAAGGAAATTGTGTGGTAAAGAAAATGAGCTTAAAAGCATAAGAGAGACTCCATCTTTTAGACTGTGTAAGAATAATTAGGTGAGATTCCTCTGTGTGGACAGTTTTAAGAGAAAATGATTTGAAATGGTAGCGTGTGTGCCAAGCTAGGTATGAGAGTTGAACACACAGTTAACTTTGAAGAAGTAAAAGAAAAAAAACTTCTCTACGATACAACAACTAATTTCCTTAGGGAATGGGTCGTGATGAATATAAAAACACCAGGCTTTAGTGTTTCTAGAGAGAAAGGTGATATGGGCAGAATCAGTGAGCACTTGGAAGAGCCTTGTGAGGTCATTGCAGCAAATATGGGAGAATGTGAATATATTCTCCAGAATTTCATACCCTCCATTTGCCCCTTCCTCTGTGTGCGATGCACTTCACCCCACCACCTTTTCCTTCCTGACCCCACACTTCCGCGTATCCTTGACCGCCAGGATCCTGCATCAAACACACTGGGCATCCGTTGGTGCTGTTTTCTCAGTGTTTATCCATACCCAGAAATGTGGGGAAGATTATCACTCTCTAAGGCAGTCTCTAATCACTGGGCATGGGAATTGGTGGAAAAAGGAATGCCTCAGCCTCCCTGTGTTCTAGTGCAAACTTTGGCCAAATCCTGCCCATCCATTTTTATAAATAAAGCTTTATTAGAACACAGCCGTGCCCATTAAATTACGTACTGTCCATGGCTACTTTTATGCGGCGGTGGCAGAGGTGAGTAGTTATGACAGGATTGCAGGGCCTACCAAAATATCTGACCCTTTACAAAAAATACTAGCTGACCCCTGCCCCAGTGGACAATGCTGAGGCACAGTCTACGTGTTTTCTCAGCGTCCCCAACAAGATGGAGACCCAGTCACCCAGAGCAGTAACCAGCACTAAAGCGCACTTTTTGGCTTCTTGCCCTTTCTTAGCTCCCTTGGCCTAGTCCTTCACTTTTGTTTCCTGGGATCACTTTCCAAATAAACTGTTTGCACCTGAGAACTTCTCCTTCTATAAATATAAACTTAGACAGAGTTCAGTCCTTGGTAGTTATTTTTCACGTTCCCGTTAGAAGGCTTTGCTCTACTATTTTACTTTGTGACACATCACACGTAACATGTGTGTAACTGAAACACACACGTGTAACCTATCTCCAAAACAAATGATTTATTAAATAATATTTATCTTGCCTATCACGAACNCGGTAGTTATTTTTCACGTTCCCGTTAGAAGGCTTTGCTCTACTGTTTTACTTTGTGACACATCACACGTAACATGTGTGCAACTGAAACACACACGTGTAACTATCTCCAAAACAAATGATTTATTAAATAATATTTATCTTGCCTATCACGAACATACACTTGCATTTTCACTTTTATTTTACTCTCTTGTATTTCATTGAAAACATGTTCTGGTCTTAACAAATAAAATTGATTGCAACGCCGCCCCAGTGATCCTTTTACCAGTTTTTGAACCACAGTAGGTCAGCTAGTGGTCACAGGCCTAACTTGCACGCACATAGCGTCCACAAGGCTTAACGTTCAGATTTTCTGGCTAAAGAAATGCAGATTGGGTATCTGGGAGATGCAAGCAGGGACTCTTACCTATAAGGGCAGAAGTGCATCAGCTCCATCCTAAAAAGAACAAGGAGAAGTACATGAGAGGATGAAGGAAAGGGAAAATTGCCTTTAAGTGACAGAGGAAGATCAAGGAAGAGATAAAATGGAATATGAAACTGCCTAGAGCTACAAATCATCCCTTCATTTTGCATTGAATAAAACTGCACCCATGTGTAAAAGCAACAAATAATAACATTTGAGTGAACATAAATAATCAGCTGAATCCTTCCTATATTTAAAAATTGATGTCTTCTGTTAGTTACCATTTATGTCATCTTTCTATCTTTACCCATGATTTCAGATGACCTCCTGCTGCTTAATGCCACACTGTGTGGATTTTTCCTATCTCTCTGACTACTCCTTCTTGATCTCTTTTTTTAGGTTCTCTTCTAGTATTTGCTCTTAGCTGTTGATGTTTTTCAGGGATCCTTTCTCAACTTCTGAGTTTCTTTCTTTCTTTTTTTTATGCCACACACTTTCCTTAATCAATTTCACCAACTTTCATGATTTAATGACCATTTCTGTGCTGGTCTACAAAATAAATACCTCCAGACCGAATCCTCTCCCCTCCCAGATTTATTCACCCAACTACCTACTTAATATCTAGGCCAAGTTTAATACATTCTAAATTGAACTCTCACCTGTAATGCCCACCACGTCTTCTTCCAGTCTCTCCTGTCCTGTGTTCTGTCTTTCCCACCATCGGTACGATCACCTAGACCACAAGTGTGGAATCTGCCTAAACTCCTTTTATTTTCCTTCTCCATCCAAATGGTCATGTGTCCTAAATATTTTTAAAGTTATTCTCCTCCTCTGTGTCTGTTGATATTTTCCTGGATTTGAGCATCATCTTTGCTTTGTATTCTTGAAATAATCCATCACTTGATATCTCTGCCCTTAGTCTCTCCCCGTCCAATTCTTTCTTCATAAGCCACCGGGGTCATCTGCTAAAATGCCCCAGTCAGGGTTTGGATCAGGGAAACTGAAACTACATGAAGCATTTTGAGCAGGGATAGATTCGATACTGCTAAATGACGCTTGTAAAATATTGGAAAAGTTGTAGGACTGTAGGTCAGAGTAGGTTGTTGACGGCTCTGAAACCAGTAGTTCTACAATGTGGTAGTAAACTTTCTCAGGGAAGAGGAAGCCGCTGTTGTTGCCCTGGTTCAGAAAACCACTGCTAACATTCATAGCTATCTGTGACACCACAGTGGGTACTTCACACCCAGCAGAATGCTGACAGCCTAATGTCTGCGGAAGCTCAAACCTTTGCCTACCGCTTTTGGAGGAGTAATGGTGGCCTCTGGGTTCCTTCTACCTTCTGATAGCCTATCAGGATGCTGAACTGGTGGACTTCAAACTGGAATACTGCTGACAAGAGATCTGGGAAATGTTTCCCCAGATTTCCAACTTCTGTGATATAGGAGAGAGCACAGAAGGAGTTGAAATGGCTTTGAGGACCACAGGTAATCCACTATACTCTCCATCACTGGTAGGCTCAAATCGAAACTGCTCAACCATGACAAACCACATCCTTCATGAATTAGCATCTTCCCACTTCTGCGGTCATCTCTCTCCACTGTCATTTCTTCCTCAGTGTGGTCTGTAAATTTTTTTTAATGTTTTATTTATTTCTCAGAGAGAGAGAGACAGCGTGAGCAGGGGAGGGTCAGAGAGAGAGGGAGATACAGAATCTGAAACAGGGTCCAGGCTCTGAGCCGGCAGTCAGCACAGAGCCTGATACGGGGCTCGAACCAACGAACCGCGAGATCACGACCTGAGCCAAAGTCGGACGCTCAACCGACTGAGCCACCCAGGCGCCCCAGTGCTGTCTTTACTGAGTTATCAACGTGCAGTTCCGTGACTGAACTTTACAGTTTGATGCCTCAGTACCTTTGCATATGCTGTTTCCCAGGTCTGGAAGTCCTCCTACCCTGCCACAGTGGTCTTCTTGACAAACTTCTATTTATTCCTAAGACCCCAGTGCAAAGATTTCCTCTTCTGTGAAATGTTTTTGATTATCCTCAGTAGAGCTGACCCTCTCTTATACCAGCACTGTGCTTTGAACTCATCTCTGTATTTCATAGCTACAATATTGATTTGTGTCTGCCTCCTCTGCTACACTTTGAACTCCTTACTTGTTTCTTTTTTCTCTTTATCCCCCAGTGCCCTGCCTGGCATTTGGCCTATACTAGGTGCTCAGTTCGCATGGAACAACTGAGTATATGAAAGCTTCTATAAGGCACCGTGCCTTGAGGTCCTAGCATTAGCGAAACTGCTTGCAAGAGATATGCGAACCAGACCCCTTATAATAGAGATACCATTTGCTAAATTCTACCCTGTGGAAAATGGTTATGTAGGTAGATTGCAGCTGTGTTCCAATTCACAGCCTGTATTCCTTGTCATATCTAAGTGATTATTTGGCAGCTGCCTGTATTCCTACATCCCAAATATCTTTTCAAATGGATTCTGAACTTGGAAATGGTGTTGGACCTTGGCTGGATATAATTCAGCTTTAAAAAATACACATACTCATCTAGAACGCCTTCTTGCTTTGTTAGACTGTGGGCTTTTGAAGAAGGAAATGATTATGGGTTTGGGGATGGGAAAAGGGAAAGCTGGCCATCTTTCTGAGCAGAGAATGAGGAGGAGTGGATTGGTTTCCTAGGAGATTGGCTTTTCTTTATTTGAAGTTTTTCTACAGAGTGGTTTCTGTACTGGTGTCTTCTCCTTAGTCCTAAGGAGCTCACCATCAGAGCTGCATCTCAGAAATGCTTTCAATCGGAGGCTGACGAACGTGGGCTTGACGTTCTTGGTCCTTACTTTCTGTACGGGAGACTAACCAAGGCAACTAGTGATACTAACTGCAATGGACACTTTAGTTATTTAATCACCGGGACAGGAGCCTTTAACACTAAATCCCCGGATGGATCATAAGCTCATCCTACCTCCATATACTTCCTGAAACAGTTGCCCCACATACTGCCTCCTGAGCCATTTTCTCCCACCAGGTTTCCTCCCGATTCTCTGAAAGGAAGGCAGCACAGTAAATAATCTCTTAGAACAAGGACTTGAATATCAGTAGCATCTCCTTTCCAAGGAATCTCTTGGCTTCAGAGGAATTAAAAGTAGCATCTTATCAAAAAGAGATTGTGACTCTACCTTCCTGTGTACCTGTGATCAGGCAGAGCCACAGCTTTTATTTGTTAGCTGGATGGAGGTAACCGAGACTGTCTTAGGTAAACGCATGAGAAGCTAGAGGTTACCCTACCTCCTATGTTAGCATTTTCCCCACCTCCGGTGATGACTGCTCATCTCCAAGGTCAAGGAAAGACTATATGGACACCACTAAAGTACTGCACTGCAGGAAACGTGTTTCTAAGTGTTTGTTTAGCTCATGTATCTCTTCTCTGAGGACTATCACTCCCTTTCTCCACCAGTCGGGGCCCCACTACTCACCTGTGTTCTGTAAGTACCTGAGCTTCTGGTATCTGCTGATTCAATCAAGATAGATTTCAGCTGAGCTAGGTGATTCTCCCTCCCACTGAGCTTGAGTCCAAAAAATGCTGGTTTCTAGCTGAGCTGGCTCTGTGAATTGAGAAGATGTCAAGTCAAGAGTTGTATAGTAGCCATGAGTTGGGAGGGAGAGAGAGACAGAAAGAGAGAGAGAGAGAGGCTGAAGAGAGGTTTGAACTTTTAGTGCAGCTTACACAAATCCCTCAATGAATGTAGTTTGTTGTTATTGTTATTGGTATTTTCTTTCTGAGTCACACTGAAAACTGTGAAGAAAGACAGGGTCCTTGAAGGGAAAAGGATTGTGGTTAGCACAGATGTTGCCAAACTCTTCCTTTCCTTTATTTTTTGGACCTTGGAAATAAATCAGAACTTGACAGCTTCCACCTTAGACAAAATTTAGCCTGAGCACTGTAGTGTCTGGACCTCCTGTGTAGAAAATTTTGGAAGGAGGCGGCTCATTTAGTTACCCTCCAAGCCCTGACCTCCTTAACCTGGAAAGCAGGTAATCTACCTGTAGGGCCTGCTCAGGTTCAACTGCAGGTATTTATAGCTCAACACTTGCCATGGAAATTAAGATTTCCGGCAAATGTGGCCGGATTTCTGCAGTTTTCCCCGCCAAGAGGAACCACAAGCTTTCTTCCTGGGCTTTCCAAACCTCCCCCCTTCCCTTATCCTCTCTGCTTACCTCAGGTACTTACTACCTCCTTTGCTTCCTCTGGTCTCCCAGTAGATCAAGACTGCAGCAATTTTAGTTATTTTTGTTCTTCTCTGTGAAAGCCTTGTCAGATCTAGAGCCACTGGAAGCATATTATCAAGGACAACTCAGCACAATATACGCACCCGGAGGCTGCCTTAATATAGGTGCCCCGAGGCTTCTGCCAGGTGTGGCTTCAGGACCAGGATCCCATTCTGCAAGAGCGCAGGCCTTCTGGTGTAACTGCGGCCCTGTCTTTTACTCCAGGCTGTTCCCGTCTGCCCCCAGGCTGCCGTCCTGAGTCCATGTTCAGTTCATTCCCTTTGGCCGCCTCTGCCTAGCACCCAACTTCCTTCTTGGCCTTCTTACTTTCTCCTCCTCTCTTCTGTCTTGCCTCTTCTTTGATGCCTGGTGATCAGGGAGAGCTGCGCATCCACAGTTCGCCTCCAGAGCAGGCACTTCCTCAGGGGAGCAGTATAATTGCTCTGATCAGCAGCATCTCAAGGGTGAGACAGAGAGGAATAGAACTTGACAATATGAGCAGGGGCACCAAAGACCTCAACTCTGGGTTGTATTAGGTAGGGAAAGAACACTGAGACAGAACAACATGTGGCAATAGCTTTGAGCCGGGATTCTGGTCTTTTAATGATGCCGGGGATGGACATTTTCAAAGAATTCAGGAAAGCCAAGAATATTGGCATAATTTGTTCATACCGTAGAACAAACAGTATAAAAGTTTATGCTAATTTTAGTAATTTATGAGAATGACTTACCCTTTATAACTAATTACTGCATGTACTATAACTATTATGCACATCATTAATAGGTGTCAGATTAATTTTAAGTTTTATTTGATCACAGGGGCTAAATCCCTCACATGCATGCTCAGTCTTCTTCGATGACAATTGGCTTTTGTTCACAACTTCCCACAGTTAGGAGAAGCACTATTGGAGACTGAATTAGGACAGATCATGTGGATACAGTAAAGCCATTATTTATTTAACAATAAATATTCAAAATATGATATGGGTTGCTATATTTGAAAATGATATGGGTGCAATTACTATTTGCTTTTCTAGATTTCGTTGAAAAGATTGGACTTGACCTCCATTCCATTCCTCTAGAGCTGTACTGTCTACAAGCCACATGTGGCTATTTAAATTAAGTGAATTGAATCATTTCTCTGGTATTCTAGTCATATTTCAAGAGGTCAGGAGCCGTATGTAGATTGTAGCCTGTTACTGGCTTGCATATATAGAACATTTCCATAGTCTAGAAAGTTCTGCTGGGCAGCGCCACCCAAATCTTGGCAGTGGTGAAAGTTAGGAACCTCAGGGCCTCGCTCTGGGGGAAAGGAGTGAGTGTAGCAGTGACTGAAAGGAAGAGATTCTCCCTTGAGAAAGCTGTAATAGCATGTCAGGGAGCTCAGGCAGGAAGTGGGGAGAAGCTCACAGGCAGTGTGGATCCCATCACTGCTCCTGGGAGCAAGTTGCTGCTCTTTACTCTTGCCTTGTACAGTGGGATACAGAGAATACAGAGAAGTAACAGCCAAATTAGCTCAATTTATTGGCTTTACAGTGGTTGGAGGATTGTTCAATTAAAAAAACCTTGCAGAGTGAATGAATGACATGACAGACAGCAGCTTTTAATCATTTCAACAACTTTATATACCTCTTTAATGCCTTCTTTCATTTGGTCCTTCTATCCATTTAAAGTGAGTAAGAAACGTATTACAGTTCTGTTGCTGATGAGAAAAAGTTGGGGCTCAGAGAGTTTAAGACGTTTTCTTAGGATCAGCCAGCTAGCAAGTAGCAGAATTGTGACTCAAATTCAGGGCTTAGGATTCCAGATGACATGTTGCATGCCATTACATGGCCTCTTAGTGCCTTTTTAATAAGGGTATTTCCAGCAGCATACTGCTGATATGGTAGGATTCAGGGACGCCTTTGACACTTAGGGTTTCCCAGGGACCAGTTGATTCAAATTTGACAGGTTTTTTAGGTTGTTGGCATGATGCATGGTTTTTATTGTTCACATTTGCCTGAATTTATGCTTTCAGGCTTTCATCAGCAGACTGCCTGGCATTCTGAAGCAGTGGCTTTCACACCGTCTCCCCCCATTCCGATATTTCACGGAGGGGCTGCAGAGGCTATGGGGGTGGGGCTCAGTGGGGAGGCCTTGGGTTTGGGCTCTGGGCTGTTCAGGGCTGATATGCTTTCAACTATTTTTATATATTTGACATTCCACACAAAAAAAATTTCACTTGAAAAAAGGCTCTTTTGCTAACGGTTAGAAAAAGAATCACGGTTCTAAAGGATTTTTGTGGCAGCTTGCTTCCTGTGACAAGAAAGTGGGGCAAGCTGAACTCTCTGCCCAGGCATCATCCAGGAACAGGATTCGTCTGTAGACCAACACTTTCTTTCTACTTACAAACAAGCCCTAGAACTTCAGAGTCCCCTACATCCTACGGAGCCAGCCCTCAGGCAGGACAGGGTGCCAGCGGAGGCTGTGTTGGGACTGGAGGGCCTGTCGTTTTTTCTTTGACAGAGCTGCCCTATTGTCTTATTCTGCCCCTTTGCTCTCATTCTCTTCTCAGGCAGGAGCTCTCTTCACCGCCGGAGCCCACGGCATCTGCCAAATCCTCTCTCTGTGACTTGACACGTGGTCCTAAGGGCTTGTGGGCCTGCGTCTGAAGCAGCCGCCTGACTGCTTCAACTCAGAGACCACCGATCTGGGCCTCATCTTGCCTGCTGGGTTCCATTGTTGCTCACCTATTTGCAAAGCGAGGAACTTTCTAGAAGGTCAGAGAACTTCCTGACAGCAGCTTTTGGATTCCTTGCTCCTCCCTTGGGTGTGAACACGCTAACATTGATTGAATAAGCCTGGATTTTTACATTATAATTCTGTCCCTGCCTAACGTTTATGCTGTAATTAATCTGAAAGCTCTTAATTTTTCATTGATAGATTTGAATAAGCACGCTGATGTTGTCAGCACAAAAAGGGAAAATGAGGTGTGTCATGTGGGAACTGGAAAATAAGGTTAACTTGTGACAGTAAAACTAAAAAAAAAAAAATCCAACATAGGGGATGAGATCAGTCATTTTTAAAATGTACACTTCTTGAGGAATAATCAAGAAATTGGTGCTTGGAGGGCAATACTAGTGTGGTAACACTGTGGTATAGACAGAAAGATGACTACAATAACACTTCAGCAAGATGAAATGGTACCACAACGTTTTTTCCAGTTTTACTGAGAAATAACTAAGGTATAGTACTGTGTAACTTTAAGACGTACACCGTGATGATTTGATAAGCATATATTGAGAAATGATTACCAGAATATGGTTGAGCTAGCATCCATCTTCTCATACGTAGAGAAAAATAATAAAAAAAAGAAAACAGGAAAAAATTCTTGTGATGAGAACCCTTAATATTTACTCTCTTAACAACTTTTCTTTAAAAAAATTTTTTTTAATGTTTTTATTTCTGAGAGAGACAGCATGAGCAGGGGAGTGTGAGAGAGAGAGGGAGACACAGAATCTGAAGCAGGCTCCAGGCTCTGAGCTAGCTGTCAGCACAGAGCCTTTCGTGGGACTTGAACCCATGCACCGTGAGATCATGACCTGAGCTGAAGTCAGACGCTTAACCGACTGAGCCACCCAGGCGCCCCTCCTAAAAACTTTTCTGTATACCACACAGCAATGTTAGCTACGGTCATCATGTGTACATTACATTTCATCTTATAACTGGACATTTGTAGCTTTTCTTTTTTATTTTCTTTTTTATTATTATTTTTTTTTACAAATAGTTTATTGTCAAATTAGTTTCCACATAACACCCAGTGCTCATCCCCACAAGTGCCCTCCTCCATGCCCATCCCCCCTCCCCCCCCACCCATGAGTCCTCAGTTTTTGTCAGCATTCAAGAGTCTCTCATGGTTTGCCTCTCTCCCTTTCCCCCACCATTTCCCCCTTCTTCTCCCCCTTGTTCCTCCGGCAAGTTCCTCCTAATCCTCCTATACGTGCAAACATATGGTATTTGTCAGGCAGAGATGGACGTTTGTAGCTTTTGACCACCTTCCTCCAGTCCCATACCCACCCCCTGCCCCTGGTAACCACACGTCTGACCCATCTTTCTATGTTCTTCTTTTCTTTTCTTTCTTTTTTTCTTTAATTCCACACGTAAATGAAACTTTGCAGTATTTGTCTTTCTCTGACGTATTTCACTTAGTCTAATGCCCTCAAGGTCCATCTATGTTATCACAAATGGTAGGATTTTCTTGTTTTCTTTATGGCTGAATAATATTCCACTGAATATTCATTACCCATTTATCCATCAGTGGACACTTAGATTGGTTCCATGTCTTGGCTATTGTAAATAATGCTACTGTGAATATGGTAGATGCAGGTAGCTTTTCAGGTTAGTGTTTTCATTTCCTTTGCATATATTCCCAGAAGTGGGATTGCTGTGTCTTTTTTAAATTTTTGAGGCTCTTCCATGCTGTTTTCCATGGTGCCTGTATCAATTTACATTCTCAGCAACAGTGCACAAGGGCCTCTTTCTCTCTACATCCATGCCAGCATTTGCTATCTGTTGTCTTTTTGAAGGTGGCCGTCCTAACAGGCATGAGGTGATAGGTCATAGTGGTTTTAATTTGCATCTCCCTGATGACAAGTCATGTTGAGCATCTTTTCATGTGCCTGTTGGCCTTTTTGTATGTCTTCTTTGGAGAAATGTCTTTTCAGGTCCTTTGCCCATGTTTTAATTGGGTTGCTTTTTTGCTCTTGAGTTCAGTGAGCTCCTTATATATTTTGGATATTAGCCCCTTATCAGATACAAAATTTGCATTTTTTCCCCATTCTGTAGGTTGTACTTTTACTTTGTTGATGGAAACCTTTTAGTTTGGTGCCGTCCCACTTGTTTCTTTTTTTTCATTTCTGGCTTGTGCCTTAGATGTCATATGCAAAAAATCATTACCAAGGCCCATGTCAAAGAGCTTTGTTCCTATGTTTTCTTCTAGGAGTTTTATGGTTTCGGGTCTTACATTTAATTCTTTAATGCGTTTTGAGTTGATTTTTGTGAGTGGTATAAGATATAGATCCAGGTGCATTCTTTTACATGTGAATATCTAAACATCCCAACACTATGTGTTGAAAAGACTATCTTTTCTTAAGTATTCCTGGCTCTCTTGTCAAATATTAGTTGACTGTATATGCGTGGGTTTATTTCTGAGTTCTTGATTCTGTCCATTGGCCTATTTGTCTGTTTTTGCTTTTGTTTTTGTTTTTTTGCCAGTACTGTACTGTTTTGATGACTATAGGTTTATAGTAAAGCTTGAAATCAGGAAATGCGATGCCTCCTGCTTTGTTCTTTTTCAGAATTTCTTTGGCTAATTGGAGTCTTTGGTAGTTCCATGTAAATTTTGGAAGGTTTCTGATTTTGTTTTTGTAAAAAATGCCATTGGAATCTTGATAGAGATTTCATCAAATCTATAAATGGCTCTTGGTATTAACGACATTTTAACAATATTTGTTCTTCCAATCCATGAATACAGGACATCTTTCCATTTATTTATGTCTTTGACTTTACTTAACCACGGTTTGCCATTTTCAGAGTAGAGCTCTTTTACCTTTTTAGGTAAATTTATTCCTAAGTATTTTATTGTTTTTGATGCCATTGGGAATGGAATAGATTTTTAAACTTCTTTTTCAGAAAATTTGTTGTTAATGTATAGGAGTATTACTGATTTTTGTATGTTAATTTTGTATTTTACAACTTTACACATTCACTGATTAGATCTAACAAGTTTTTTCTTTTTTTTTTTTGGCTAAGTCTTTAGGTTTCCTATATATAAAATCATGTCATATGCAAATAGAGACAATTTTACTTCTTCCTTTCAATTCCTGATGCCTTATATTTCTTTTTCTTGCCTGATTGCTGTAGCCAGAACTACTGGTACTATGCTGACTAGGAGTGGTGACAGTGGGCACCCCTGTCTTAGAGGAAAAGCTTTCAACCTTTCACCACTGAGTATGATGTTAGCTGTGAGCTTCTCATGTATGGCCTTTATTGTGTTGAGATACATTCTTTTGATACCTAATAAGCTAAGAGTTTTTATCATGAATGGATGTTGAATTTTTTCAGATACTTTTCCTGCATCTATTGAGATGGTCATATGATTCTTTTGTTTTTCGTTCTGTTAATCGATGTATCACATTGATTGATTTGTGTATGTTGAACCATCTTGCATTTCAGGGATAAATCCCACTTGATCATGATGAATGATTCTTTTAATTTGCTGTCAAATGCATTATCCTAGTATTTTTTAAAATTTTATTTTAGATATAGAGAGCAAAAGCAGGGTAGGGCATCAGAGGGAGGGAAATAATTTTTTTAATGTTTATTTATTTATTTTGAGAGAGAGAGAGAGAGCATACATGTGAGCAGGGAGGGGTCAGAGAGAGAGGGAGAGAGAGAATCCCAAACAGGCACTGCACTGCTCAGTGGAAGGACCAATGTAGGAACGGTGAGATCATGACCTGAGCTGAAACTAAGAGTTGGACACTTAACCGACTGAATCACCTAGGTGTCCTGAGAGAGACTCTTAAGCAGGCTTCATGCTCAGTGCAAAGCCCATTGTGGGGCTTGATCCCCTGACCCTGGGATCATGACCCAAGCCAAAATCAAGAGCCAAACACTAAACTGACTGAGCCCTCCAGGTGCTCCAGTTTGCTAGTAGTTTATTAAGAATTTTTGCATCTACATTCATTAAGGATATTTGCCTGTAGGTTTCATTTCTACAGAAATGTAGCACTCATTTCTGGTTTTGGTATCAGGATAATACTGGTTTCATAAAATAAACTTGGGAGTATTCTCTTCTGTTCAGTTTTTTGGAAGAACTTGTGAAGGTTTGGTGTTAATTCTTTTTTTAAATATTTGGTAAAATTTGCCAGTGANTTTTCTAGTAGCACTCATTTCTGGTTTTGGTATCAGGATAATACTGGTTTCATAAAATAAACTTGGGAGTATTCTCTTCTGTTCAGTTTTTTGGAAGAACTTGTGAAGGTTTGGTGTTAATTCTTTTTTTAAATATTTGGTAAAATTTGCCAGTGAAGTCATCTGATCTTGGGCCTTTATTTGTTGGGAGATTTTTAAAAATTATTATTACTGACTCAGTATGTTTACTAATAACGGTTTATTTAAAATTTTTAATTTCTTCCTGATTCAGTCTTGGTGGTACCACAGTTTTCGGACGTACAACCCAAATCATTCCAGGAAACAGATGAACATCTGAATCATGTTCTACAGTAACAGCAAGGTCAGAGCACCGACTGTCCGATTGCCAGCCACCCTGTTTGGGTTTATATATTTTGCATGTTGTACATATATGATGTTGGGAGAGGGACAAAAACCTACAGAAGGATTTTAGGTCTCCGGCACCGTCCAAAGAAATCTAGAATCTAGACCCTGCTTCCGAGGCATAGAAACATTTTAGTCACTGGGAGAGGTGGACTCTCTGGTTGGGTAGTAAAAGTCAGTCTGGCTTTCCTAGAGCCAAGGTGGGTGTGTTTGACTTTTTGACTCCGAGTAGAGAGGAGACAGTCACAGTTTACCTCAACCAGTGGGATTTGTTGTAAGATAATGAGGGAACTGGTAGATGGTTTATACCCGGAACTCCAAAATAACTCTCACTGGCTGGAGGCCTCTCACTCTGTGAGTTTTCCAGGTGCAATGATCTGGTACTTCCAGCTTCATTTCTTTTTCTATCCGCACTTGTTACATACTTGCAAACCAACAAAAACTCCAATTTCTCTTCTAAATCACCGCTTCTAGAAAAACATTGTTCCTTATGTCCTAAGACTTTTCCTTATTGTCTCTCTTTCCCATGTTTCATATTCAAACTCTGAAAGAAAAATGATCTCAGTTGCCATCTAATACAGGGCCACCTTCTAGACTTCTAGATGATGGCCCCTCTCTGTAGGCTCAAATGAAACAAAGAATAGAAATCTATTGATTGGGACAATTTCAAAAGGCAAGACCTCAGAGGTGTTTTTGAAGGACAGTAAAGCTGCCGGGCACCTAGTAGAGTCTGATCAGTACAGTGACTTATTCCACACAACTGTGCTACTACCTTTGTTCTATTCACATTCATCAAGCAGCTTACGGCTTATTAATTTAATCTACTAGATGTTCAAATACTCAGGTCTCCTGGCAAGAGGACATACATACTTTAAACCCTGGAAAGAAGTGTCCCAAATTTAAATTCATGAATTGCCTTTTCGGTTTATGTGATGGTTAATTTTATGCGTCAACTTGACTGGGCTTTGGTGCCCAGGTATTTGGTCAAACATTGTTCTGGATGTTTCTGCAAAGGTGTTTTGAGTGAGATGTAAATTTAAAATGGTGGATTTTGAGAGAAACAGATTGCCCTTCATCTAATCAGATGAAGTCCTGACTAGAACAAAAGACTGACCTTTCCTCAAGCAAGTTCTACACACACACAGCCTTTGGAATTAAACTGCAACATTGGCTCTTCCCTGGGTCTCCAGACTGACAACCCGCTCTGCAGGTGGCCTTTATAACCACATAAGCCAGTTCCTTTTTTAAAAAATATAGATTATTTATTTATTTATTTTTGAGAGACAGAGGGAGTGTGAGAGTGGAGGGAGGGGCAAGAGCGAGGGAGACACAGAATCCCAAGCAGGCTCTGTGCCATGAGCACAGAGTCCGACACGGGGCTTGAACTCAGAAACTGTGAGATCGCGACCTGAGCCTAAGCCAGGAGTCAGACGCTTAACTGACAGAGCCACGCAGGCGCCCCGTGAGCCAATTCCTTAAAGTAAACCTCTATTTATGTACCCAGCCTCTTGGTCCTGTTTCTCTGGTGAACTCTGTTTCATATAGTTTATGTGAAGGCTCTTGTGAGTTTACTTAGCATGGGTCAGTCCTGCGTTCATTCTACTTTCGGGGCTCTAAAAACTCACATTTCTCAAGTAGTTGTCATCTCTAGTTAATAGCTTTCATCTTTTTGCTCTCTAAATTAATCTCTTTTTGAAACCTTTAATTATTTATTTAATGCTTATTGAAACTTGAGATTCTTAGATGTAAGTTTCCGTTGCATTGTAAAGTGAGATTCACATGAATCCCCAAATAGATTTTAAAGGACAGACAAACATTGCGGCTCAGAGTATTAGTCAGGTTCGAACCTGGAGGGTTGTATGTTGGAAATGGGTGGCAAAAGACCAAGTAGACAGGGGATTGATGTCTCCAAAGTTTCGGAGCCACAGAGTTAGTGGCTCCGAACAACACACATTTATTATCTTTATAGTTTTGAAGGTCAGTAGTCTGAAATGGGTCTCACGGATCTAAAATCAAGGTGTCAGCAGGGATTCATTCCTTCTAGAGGCTCTAGGGGAGAATTCCTTGGCTCACGGCCTCTTTCCAGCTAGTAGTTGCATCACTAAGACCTGTGCTTCCATGGTCATCTCCTTCTCTGATTCTGACTCTCCTGCTTCCCTCTCTCACCTCCAGGGACCTTGTGATTACATTGGTCTATCCAGAATAATCTCTCCATCTCAGGATCCTTCACTTAGTCACATTTGCAAGGGCCCTTTGGTCATGATGTAATATGTTAGCAGGTTCTCGGGATTAGAATATAGACGTTTGGCATTAGTTGGGCTATGAGTTATATCATTTTCTGGTTTCATATTTTTAATAATCACTTAGTGTAGCTGGACTCTAAAAATTGAAAATAAAGAAAATAGAGTCATTTAGAGTGACATTTAAAGTCAGTACATAACTTACTGTCAAGGTATGGAAAATCATCTGAAAAAGATGGGGTGATGTGTAGGCAAGCATGCCTTCACTGTAACCTCTTTAATGTGAGAATTAAATGTAGAATTAAATCAAAGGAATAGGAAAATAACTTAGGCACATGTTGACAGCGCTAACTAAACAAATAAAAGGGAAGAGGGTGACTCAGATGCTGGACTTGGATTGTTTCAGTTCTATGATAAGTATGTCTCTGAAGGGAGAACAGTGCAGGGCTTTAGTTTTTATATTTCGAGTACCCTAGGCCTGTTGTGGGGGGGGTCTATCCCTATGGTAAGGTTGTATATCAGGCTAAGGAATTTGATCAGTGAATCTTAAACTGTATCTATAGGGTAATATCGTTTAATGAGATACTGATAATTATTCTATTAAGAGAAGAGCCTAATTTATTCTAGAAAAAGGGTGCCATAGGAACGCTTGCAGATTCAGAATTCATATTTTCAGACCAAGGAAAATGTAGTTATGAAAGCTGCTTTCCATGGTTTAATCTAGCGTTTCCTAGCATCACTTGATTACTGACCCTTTTGTTGTTGAAAGATCTATTAAAATGTCTCACAGCATATAACACATTTTGGGGAAAATACATTAAAGATTTGATTTATCTACTTCCTGTTGTTTTGAGTCCATGGTCACAAAACCACGTTTTGATTTCTGTGTGGTTGGAACACAAGAAAAAAAATATTTTGATCAGGCCAACATGATATATATTGTGCGTGTTGTGTTGTCTTACCCACAGTAAATCACACTAGCACTTGATGTTTACTTTTGTCTCAAGTGCGTTTTAGTTAGTGCAAGAGTCAATAGATTTCACATCCAAACTTCCATTTACTTTGAAGTACCTGTCTACTCACCAATATCTACAAAAGGAAGGGTAGCCAGAACTTTAAAGCTAAAGTGAAGGGTGGGAAATAATGATGAGTTCTGGACTCCACAAATTCTTGTTCTGGTGGCCTGACATCGTGGGAATTGTCTGGACTGCTCTGGGGAGTGAGTAGATCTTGAAACCAAACATTAAAATGAAGGCCAAAGATTACCACATGTTTCTGTCCTCGGACAGTTTAGATTTTTTCCCCCCTATTAACCAATAGGATTATAGCATTAATCTATTACATATGATTACTGTAGAGTGACTACTGATCATAAAAGGGCCCTCCAAAGCTTCAAGAGAATAGAGGGGTCGGGGCCCAAAACAGATAAAAAATAGCAGGCAGTTTTATTTTAAAAATCAACCTGTAACACAAAGATGTTTCATAAGAGCAAGTTAACATTAGGACCGTTGGGTTTTCCTGGTAATGCACTCAGCTGTAGCTGGACCCTGTAGACTTTGTGATTTGTACTAAAATCCTCAACAACTCAGAATAGAAAGAAAAGAGAAGAAAGGAAACTTCAAGAAAATTTAGCTAAGAGAAATCAAGTATGAGACTACAAGAGCCATAGAGGAAGGTGAAAAGATCTTGGTTCATTTAGCCTTGCGAGAAAATATCAGAATTATTATCATAAAAATAAATAATACCCATAATTCATTAAGAACTAAGATACTTAGATGAACCAACTTCATGGTGAATAAAACCTTGTGATAGCTTTATAGGCTTCATTCTTGGAATCATTCCTCTGTTGAGTCCTCAGTTTACTCAAGCAGAGACTTTCCTTCTCCATACTACTATGCCTCCAGATTCTGCCACCCCAAACGTCTCCTCCTCCCCCTCCTCCTCCTCCCCCTCCTCCTCCTCCTCCTCCTTCAGAGAGACAGAGTGTGCGCAGGGTGGGGGCAGTGAGAGAGGGAGACACAGAATCCGAAACCGGCTTCAGGCTCTGAACTGTCAGCACAGAGCCCGACGTGGGGCTCAAACCCATGAGCTGTGAGATCATGACCTGAGCTGAAGTCTGACACTTCACCAAATGAGCCACCCAGGCGCCCCAAACATCTCCATCTTCTAATGGCTCTTAATTACCACCTTATGGGGTAAGATCACAGATTCAGTCTTCATCTGTTTCTCAAGACCTGACATTTAACAATTTCCCTTCTTACCAGTGTGTCCTGGCCTACGCTTTCCAGTTCCTCTTTGTCTAAGTCTCTGTTAAGTTTTGTCCTTGCTTGCATCCAATGAGAAAGAGGAGATGTAAGAGGAAGTTGAGCAGGGAATTCCACGTGGCATAGTCCTTGGTGAGACCCGGACCTGTAAGAAAGAAATAGAATGATACAAGACCTGAATTTGATCAGTGAGAAAGCATACTTCCCTAAGAAACATTTTGTTAGCATTTCTTGTCTTTTGTGCATAAAAAAGATTAATTTTGATGTTGCATTGATAAGATTTTTTCATTTATTTTTATCTTACAAAGAGGGCAATTAAACACAAAGAAATCTACATGTTATTTTAATAGTCCCAACGTAAAATGTAATCATTAAATATTAATATCAAGTTTTCGCAAACTTTCAAAATTGTACCATCAAATGATTCTAAATCAATACACATTTGGTGCAAAAACATGCTGTACTTTCAAATATTTTTATTAGATTTATTTAGTAGAGTGTTTTTTACTGCGATCCAGACATAGATTGCAATTTAATCTTTGAAAATTTAGTTATTTTAGAGATATGGCTTTGAAAATTGGACTTCTCTTATTAATCTCAGAACTGACTACATAAATGGTCTTAAGTGTTTACATTTCTCCCTCCTCCTCTCCAAATGAGAAAGGGACTATGGCATCCAAAGCTACACTTAATTTTATTTTTAAAAATTATTTATTTTACTTCATTTTTGTTGTTGAATACAGTTGACACACAATGTTACATTAGTTTCGGATGTACAACATAGTGATTCAACAACTCTATACATTATGCTATGCTCACCATAACGCTATAGTTAATTTCTGAGTGCTCAAGAAAGTTTTACAGAGAAAGCTTCTTCCTCATTCCAATTTCTAAGACTCTAACTCTGCCCCTCCCATTACCAGGAATTAGTACTAATCTTCTTTTGCTTTGGTTATGGCTATCAGAGACATATGTTAAATTCTCTCATCCTTGTTTTTAGAGCTTTTGGGAAAACTCAGGATACATATGATTTGATATCTGCATTTCTTCTAGTAGTTCTGAATATTGGATTGGCGTGCCAAGGTTACATTTGCCTTAATTTCACTTCTTCGGTGAAGATTGATTTAGTGACATCTATGCTGTCCGATATGCTAGTCATCAGCCAAATGTGTTTACTTAAGCAACTGAAATGTGGCAAGTATGAACTGAGATATGCCATGGTGTAAATACACACCAGATTTCATAGAATTAGTACAAATAAAATCTGCAAACATTTCATTAATAATTTCCATGTTGCATACATATTAAAATGATAATATTTGACCACATTGGAATAAATTACATTTATAATTGGAATTAATTTTACTCTTTTAAAAACTTTTAAAATATGTCTGCTAGGAAACTTAAAAATTATATATGTGGCTTCTCTTTGTGGCTTGCAGTTATATTTCTACAGAACAGTGGTGATCTAGAGCCCTTGTGCAGTAAAACATTTTGCGTGTGTATATTTTCCAATATATTTAAGCATTAAAATGTTCACCGTGTTAGTTATTTCTGTGAAAGTCTTCTTAAATGGACTATACTTCTGTATCTTATTAATCAGAGAAAGCAACTTGATATAAAATTTTCTTGATAAGTCAGTGTCATCATATGATGCTTAACCTTTTTAAATACTGTGAGTTATTGATGCCCTCATGAGTTAGTTAGGAAATGAAACTTATAGGGCTATTGCTGTCATATAAAATGGCCACTGGTTGGTGTGTGGCTACAATTAAGAATTGGCTGTATTTTTCCCAATGCTTGTAAATGCTTCTTGGGTGTACCTTTTTGCCCTTTCCAATGCAACCCGTAGGTCTGTGATCATTTTAGAAAACCTAACAGTTTTCCAGAGAAAGTAGACAAGTAGCATGTTAGGTCTGTAGTTTTTACAGAATTGCAAGTCTAAGGGCCCATGGCAGGCTCTGCTCCTTCTGTAGATAAAGTTCATAAGTTTTATTATAGCTGTTTTTCTTGCAAGGCAGAGATCTTTTTTGCTTCTGGACGAGTGGTTACGAATGAGATATTTGGGGCTGCCAGAAGTCTTCCTATTAATCTGCTACCTGCAGTGTGGCATTTTCAAATGACATTAGAGTTTATGGATACAATTTTTTTGGGGGGAAAACACATAAAAATGTATAAGGGATTGATAGGGCATATCTAGAATTATTCTGATGACTTTTTTCTTTTAAGAGAGCGCTGGGGGTCCAAGCCACAATTGCTATGTGGAAGTGTGGCTCAACAGGCTAATGTGGAATGAGCCATGCACATGTGAATGTGAGCTTGGGTTAGCAGTTGTAGCCTATTGTTGTTTTGCTGCTCACCTGAAGGCTTCCTTCACATTCCTTATAGTTGCAGCTAGGGCTGTTTTGTGTGCTGCTGCTATTTCCCAGCAGTCCAAGCTCCGTGGCATTGCGTGATGCTGTGCTTTGATGTGTTCTTATAGCATTTATCCTGCTCTCCTTGCTTGTGATTTTTCCGACATCGGCTCTCTCACACAATAGCTTTTTGAGTGTCCTGCTGACTTCCATTCTCTGCATACACACATTCCAGGGGCACATCGATACGAGCACTATTTCAATGCCAAGCCTGACAATATTCTTTATGGTGCTGGTGAGAGATTTGATTTTTAAGTTAACATTCTTAGTTCTGGGAAGTGCTATTGTAGATGCCTATTATGACCCATCTCACATCACATTATAACCTGTATTTATTGGTGAGCTCTATCATCCAGGTGAGGGATAGTAGGATCCTTGTGCCGGCCTTGTAATGGTGGAGGTATTCCATTACAGATATTGTTGAATTAAACCGAATCTGTGTGCCATGTGCAAAAAATACAGAGCTTTCAGCGGAATAGAAGTTTAGAATGCATTCTTGCTTAGGGATCCTCAGTCTGTAACGCAGAGTAAGAAAGTAATGCTGAGTTAGCGCTAAACTTGGTCCGGCAGGCTCATAAAAGGCACAGTGACATTTTTCATGTACTTCTCTACTTCTTTGTCAATAATTCTCAGAAGTAAATGGCTCTTTTAGGCTTACACCTGGCACATTGCTCTCTCTTGACTCTGTAAAGAATTTCATGATAAATCCATGCTACTTGTTTCATTATCTCTCCATGGCATTTGATGATGCTTGTAACCTAGACATTACCTTTCAGCCTCAATACATTTAAAAGGTTGTACAAAGCAGAGCATGGGACTGTTTTCTTTTATTGTTCATGTGGAACAGGTTAGATAGATTGCCATCTATTCTTAGGTGACTGCATAAGTCAACGTTGCTGCTTAACAACCAATGCCCCAAATCTCAGTTGCCTATAATAATATATATGTATTTTCTTATTAATGCATTTGTAGGTCAGTAGGGTTTAAGTTGGGGCTTGGCTAAGCTCAGCTGGGCTTAGCTTAAGGCTCAAGATTGGATATAAATCTACTTCACACTTCTTTATTTTAGGACCAGTAACTATCCAAAGTATGCTCTGTTGTTGATGGATACCAGGAATGCAAGAACCGAGCAAATCATGAGAGTACATTTAAAGCCCGTGCTAGTGTGTCACTGGATGAAGTCAGTCACATGGCCAAGCCCAACATTGATGGGCAAAGAGATATACTTTTGCCACTAGGGAGAGGTACTGTAAAGTCACACAATGCAGATATCTACAGTTGTTGTGTGAGAAGGTCAGTGAAACCTCTCTGCCAAACAAAATCAGATATAAAATTGTATAAAATTTTCAATAACATTCATTTCAGAGCTATGGAAATTGAACAAAGGCAGATAATAGTTGAGAAGTACTGATTGAAAAGAAAAACTGAAGAATTTTGAGTAAGAACTGTGGGAATAGGCAGTCATTTGCAACCTTTTGTTGTTGTTGTTGTTGTTGTTGTGTTGGAGCTGCTTCCGTACCCCCCCTAACCCAGGCAGGTTGGTGAAGCTATAGTTTTATGAGGAGAGCGCTGGCCACGAATGCCAGCTGTCGTGCTTCCTGAGTGGGCAGACTCACCTTGTGGCTGGACATAAAAACTCATGGCTTTGTCATTGGGAAGTGGCAAGGACAGTAGAAAACAAATGGGGAGATCTATAGCTTTGTTGGCCTGAGGTTCTGATTCTGTTTGGGGCAAGTGGCAGACCAGCTAATAATTTAACGGGGGAGATTCTGGATGTAAGAGAGCCATAAAAGGGCTTAGTAAGCTTTCCACACATTTCTGGCTGACCGGGGTTGTGAACTATGCACGTGGCCAGAGGACACCAAAAAGAATCTAGTGGAGAGTGAAAGCCTGGGCATACTTGAGAACTATCTGAGTTATGAATGTGTTCCCCAGTCTACACAGAGATTGATTGGCAGAGGTTGGAAGTGCTTTTGGACTTGAGGTGTTTCAGCACACTTCAGCCTAAATCATTAGCGACCACTAAGCCATTAGTAACACAGAGGTGAACCCTAAGAAGGCAAGCTGAAAAATAATTTTAGAAACGCAATTTCAGGACTTAAGTAGAAGCATTAGGAGCCACACACATTGTGGGAGACAGATTATGCAGTTTAAGTTCATTCAAGTTATTTAAAAATATTCTTCAGACAAATCACTCAATAGAAAAAACTTCAGAATTGTTACATTATCTTATCTAAAATGTCCAGTTTTCAAGCAAAAATATGAGAAATGCAAGAAACAGGAAAAGTGAAATTTATTCTCAGGACAAATAAGTATTCAATAGAAATGGAATCAGAGTGGGCCAAAGTTGTGAATTTAACAGACTAAGATATCAAAACAGCTATTATAAGTATGTTTGAAGAATTAAAAGAAACCAGGTACAGAGAAGTAAAGGAAAATATGGTGGAAATGACTCAAAAATAGGAAATCTAGATGTGAAAAATACAATAACTGAAATGGAAAGTTTACTAGATGGGTCTAGAGAAGGTTTGAGAAGATAGGAGAAGTAATTAGTGTATTGACAATAGATAAATAGAAATTATCCACTCTAAAGAACAAACAGAAAATGAGATTGAAGAAAAATGAGAAGAGACTCAAAGAACTGTATGTAGATTAATGTCAAGCCTATCAACATACTTACAACGATAGCCCAGGAGGACTGGGGAGAGAGAAAGGGAAGCTGTGTTTGTTTAAAAATATAATAACCATAAGCTGCTAAATTTGATGAAAAACTTAATTTATAGTCCAAGAAGCTCAAGACCACCAATAGAATAAACATGAAGAGATCCACACCTAGACCCATGATAAGATGATGATGATGATGATCCTGAAGCAGAATGTAAAAAATTGAAAATGTATATAGTAATCCTTAGATGGACTATTAAGTAAACAAATTTTAAAATATAAATAACCCATGAACAGAGGAAAGAGCAAGATCCAACAATATGCTGTCTATACAAGACATACTTTGTAGTAAAAAACACAAGTAGTTTCAAAGTAAAAGGCTGGAATGGAAAAGCAAATAGTGACCATTAAAGAATTGGAGTGGCATTTTTTTAGAGGTTTTTTTTTTTTTTTGGTTTATTTAAAGCCACCTTAAAGTAGACTTTAAGATAAGAAATATTACTAGAAATAAAAGAAAACATTTCATAATGGTAAAATTTTCAGTACATGAGGAGGAAATAGCAATTATAGATGCCAATACCAGAGCCCTAACACCAGAGCCCCAAAATACATGTAGCAAAGACTGGCAGAATTAAAGGAAATAGTCAGTTTAATATTGTAGTGGTTGAAAATTTCAATATTCCTCTCTTAGTAATTGATAGAAGAACTAGACGATATCAGTAATGATATTCAGGACTCGAACAACACTAGCAACCAACCTGACATAAATAACATAGCAGATCCCACCTAGCAATAGGTACATAATATACATTCTTTTCAAGTAGTTATTGAACTCTCACAGTAAACCTTACTATAGGATATAAAATGAGACTTAAATTATGTTTTCTGAATATGACAAAATTAAGAAATGAACAATAGGAAGCAATTTTGGACTTTCCAAATATTTTGAATTTCACAATATGCTTTCTGAAAAACAGTGAGTCAAAGGTAAAATCACAAGGCAAATTAGAAAATATGCTGGGTTGAAGGAAAATGAGAACATAACATATCAAAATTTATGAGATGTAGCTGAAGGAATGCTGAGAGATATACTTAAAATTTAATATACTAGAAAATAAAGATATCTAATATCAAGAGTCTAAGCTTCCACTTCGAGAAGCTAGATAAAGATGAGCATATTAAACCTCAAGTAAAAGGAAGGAAAGAAATAATAAGGACCAGAGAAGAAACAAGTGAAGTAAAAATCAGAAAAACAGTAGAGAAAGATCTGTGAAAACAAGAGTTGGTTCATTTACATAATCAACAAAATTGATAGAAATTTAGAAAACAAAGAGGGGCAACTGAGGTGACTCAGTTGATTAAGGCTTCCACTCTTGATACTGGCTCAAGGTCATGATCTCATGGTTTGTGGGATCTAGAGACCCACATTGGGCCCAGCTCTGACACCTTTTTGGAATTCTCTCTTTCCCTCTCTCTGTCTACTCCTCCTCCACTTGCACTCTTACTCTGTTCTCTCAAATAAATAAACAAACATTAAAAAAAATAAAGAGAAAAATGAGTTAATACAAATTAACAAAATCAAGAATGAGAGTACATCACCAAAAACCTTACAGAAATTAAAAATATTAGAAGAGAATATTATGAACCACTTTATGCCAACAGATTAGAGAACTTAAAGTAAGATGGTTAATACTTTTGCTTATAGCTTCTCATGTATAATTTTCCTCAGACGTCTTTGAAGACTCTTCCTTCCCACCGTGTCCATTAGATATTGAGTCTTAAAAGATAAGTAGGTGCCTTCCTGGTTGTGTGAAGGTGGAGAGCACAGTAGGAGAAAAGAGCATTCGAAAGAGGTGGAAAAGCCAGTCCAAAGTACAGGAATATGGAAGAGCAGGACATGCTTCAGAAAATGCCAGTACTTGGGCGTGGCTGGAGTTCTGATATTTGTTTAGTGGGGGGGGGGGCAGGTAGTAAAAGTGAGGACGTGATACTGAAAAGCAAATAAGGCCACAGGCATACATACTAAAGAGGCCTAAACCACTCTCTGAAGTTTAGAGATTTTCCTCTCAGAGTGGGTAGTTGATGATGGGTTTTAAGCAGAGCATTTGGGTCACCAGATTTAGGTTTTAGAAAAATCATTCTTGCAATGGTGTGGAGAATTTACTGACGGGTAAGCGAGACCATAGGCAGAAAGGACCATGTGGGGACTGACTTATAGAAGTAATAGAGGGAATGGAAAAGGAGGTAGTCTGAAAGAAATTGATAAGAAAGAATTTATAGAATTTACTATTACTTGAATGAGAAGTTAAGTGTGAGAGTGGAAACTAGGATGACTGAGGGTTCTGAATTAAGAGATCATGTATCTGAGAATACCACACATGGAGGAAAGGACTAGAACAGAAGCAAAAATAGAGGAAGTAAAGCATGGGAGGGAGAAATTAGTTCTGATTTGGTCTGTTAGATCTGAGGTGTTTGTGGGATGCTCATCAAGCTGAATCTCAAGGAAAAGACAGATTTTAGGAAACCACCTAGAAAACCTGATATCAGTGAAACCAAAACGCTGATGCCGCACTTCAGAGCTGAGGTCCTTGACAATACTCTTGTGAAATGAGAAAGGGAGTGCTTCCCTTTTTAACCCTCTTAGGGCTTGACACCAAAGTGCTCTAAAGCATGACAGACTTTACTACCATGCCTCCTTTATACCATACACATAGCCATTTGTTCTCGAGAGTACACCCACCTTTTAAAGAACCTGTATGTCACTCTGAATGTATCAGTTTGGCTAGGCTATAGGACCCAGCCATTCATTTAAAAACTAATCTGGGTATTGCTGTCAACTTATGTTATATGTGTAGTTAACACCTACAATTAATTGACTTTAAGTAGAGGAGATTGTCCTTAGTAATGGGGTGTGGGGGAGGGAGGGGTGATGGTGGTTATTCAATCAGTGGAAAGACCTTGAGAGCAAAGCTAAACCTACAACTAACATCATACTTAATGGTGAAAGAAAAGATGCTTCCCCTTAATATCAATTATGAGACCGGATGTCTGATCTCCTTGGCTTCTATTCACCATATTACCCCACATTCTAGCTATGGAAATTAGGTAAGAAAAATAAATAAATGGTATCCAGATTGGAAAAGAAGAAATAAAACTATGTGCAGGTGACATGATCTTATATGTGGAAAAATTCTAAAGAATCCACTAAAACACTATTAAAACTAATAAATAAGTTCAGCAAAATTACAGGATTCAAGGTCAATGTACAAAAGTAAATTTTATTTCTGCACACTTGCAATGAGCAATCTGACATAAGTTAAAGTAATTCCACCCATAATAGTATCAAAGTGAATAAAATACTAGAAACAAACTTAACAAAATAATTGCAAAATATCTGAGAACTACAACACATTGTAAAGAGAAATTAAAGGTCCGAATAAATTGAAAAACATCCCATATTCATGGATTGGAAGATTTAACATTAAGATGGCAGTACTCCCCAAATTGAACTACAGATTCAATGCAATCTTTATCAAAATCCCAGAAGTCTTGGTTCAAGTTGACAAGCTGATTCTAAAATTGATACAAGGGATTGGGATTAGAAAAAACAGTCTTGAAAAAGAATAAAGAAGGGCTCATATGTCCCAACTTCAAAATGTATTTACAAAAATCAACTGATTTTTGACAAGGGTGCCAAAACCATTCCAATAGGAAAGAATAATTTTCTCAATAAATGGTGCTGGGTTAACTAGATGGTCACATGCAAAAGAATTAAGTTCATGCCTCATCTCACATAATATACAAAAATTAACTCCAAATGAATCCAAGACCTTACATTTGTAAGGGCAAAACATCTTCTTAGAAGAAAATATAGGGAAACTTTTTCATGACCTTGCATTTGCCAAAACTCTTAGATCTGACACCCAAGCCACAGGCAACAAAAGATAAATTAACTTCACTGAAATTAAAAACTTCTGTGCTTCAAAGAACACTATCAAGAAAGCGAAGAAACAACCTACATAATGGAAGAAAATATTTGCAAGTTATGTCTGATAAGATACTTTATAGAATATATAAAGCGCTCTTACAACTCAATAATAAGACAAATAACCCAATAAAAAATGAGCAAAGTATCCACATAGTCATTTCTCCAAAGAAGATATATTTTAGCCATTAAGTACATGGAAGGATATGCAACATCATTAGTAAATTCAAATCATAATGAGATACCATTTCATACCCACTAAGACGGCTAGAAAAAAAAAAAGTAAGATCACAAACAAATGGTGACAATGTGGAGAAATTGGAACCCTTGATAATGCCAGTGAGAATGCAAACTGGTCCAACCCTTTTGGAATACAATCTGGCAGTTCTTCAAATGCTTAAACATGGGTTTTTATATAATCCGGCAATTCTGCTCCTAGGTATATACCCAAGAGAAAGGAAAACATATATCCACACAGAAAAGTGTACACAAATGTTTATAGTAATATGATTCATAATAGCCAAAAGTTGGAAACAACCCAAATATCTGTCAATGGATAAATGGATAATCCATTTTACAATCCATTGGAGTGAAGTATTTATACATGTTATAACAAAGATGAACTTTAAAAATATTAGGCTAAGTGAAAGAACCCAGCCACAAGACCACATACTATATGACTGCAATTATGTAAGAGTCCAAAATAGATACATCTGTAGGGATAGAAAGTAGATTAGTGGTTCTGTAAGGCTGTGGAGTTGGGGGGGGTAGATGTAGGGAAGGAGGAACAGGAAAGAATACGGAGTTTCTTTTTGAGATGATAAAAACAGTCTAAAATTGACTGTGGTGATAATTGCACATATCTGAGAATATACTAAAAACCATTGAATTGTACACTTTAAGTGGGTGAAGTATATCTCAATAAAGCTGTTTTTTAAAAAGAGCAAAACTGGTATTTCTCTGAGGAAGAAGAAAATCTGCCTGTGGACGGTAGCTTCAGCTCCTGTCAGAGTTTCTAGCTTACTCACATGGTCTACGGACTGTGGACTAGCCACCCAGCACAATCAAATAAACCAATTCATTGAGAGAGGGGGTGTGGGGCGTGGGGGAGAGAACGAGATTTCTGTATTTCCTACTGTTTCCATTTCTCAAGTAGAACCTGGTTAATACAGATTTTGTATTAAAATGTGTGGCTTTGGCTTTGGAATAGAGTTGTAGGTAGAGGCTGAAATAATTTTGAGGTGCTTGACAGAAAAATCCTAGATTGCTTTGCAGAGCTGATTGGTGGCAACATGGACGTTAAAGGCCCTTCTGGTGAGATCTCAGTAGGAGATGAGGAACATGTTCTCAGAAACTGGAGGAAAGGCAAACCTTGTTAAGAAGCAGCACTAGAACTGTGTTCCCCTTTGGAAAAGCAGAACTCATAAGAGATGAACTTGAATATTTAGCTGAAGACATTTCTAAAGTGTTGAAGGTGCCGCCTGATTTTTCCTTGCTGCTTAAAGTAAAATGCAAAAAGAAAGAGATAAATTAAGGAAGTCCTGTTAAGCAAAAAGGAACCAGCACTTCATGATTTGAGAGGTTCTCGGTCTATCCATATTGCAAAGGGTGCTAAAATTAGGAAATTCACTGTTAAGAAAACCTGCTCTGTGGAGAAAGCCAAGAGTGTAGCTGGACAGTCTTTTGCTGAAGAGATTAGGTGTGTGACTCATTTTCCAACCCGCCATCTCAACAGAAGCCAAGACTAGAGATGAGGTCATCCAGGAAGACACTGGGGAGAACCCTCTTGTCTGGTGATGTGGATCCCCTGGGGATACACAGGAGGCCCATAGATTTTGATGATATTATACCAGCACAAACATTGCCAGTTGGACTGAGAGGGACGGAGACCGGACCACATGGCAAAAGGTTGTCTACTCCCAGAATTCTGGAGGCAGGAACTGTTTTCTAGACCTCCCCGGCGCAAACACGTACTACCCTTCAAGTAGTCATTAGAATGGGTGACTTAAGGCAAAATCGCCATCGGCCCAGAGGCCGAGGACAACGGAGCTGCCAGCGAGAACGCAGAGGATGATGGAGCCAAAGGAGCAGAGGAGCCTCAGGCCACAGAGGATTATTCTCCTGTCTTGAAACCTAACGAGATCTGCCCTGCCAGACTTCACACTTGCTTAGTACTGGTGACCCCTTCCTCTCTTTTCCTGTCCCTCTTTTGTCACGTAGATGTCTATACTCTACCCATCCTACCACTGTACTTTGGAAGCAAATAACGTGTGTTCTCTGTTCCCAGGCTCACAGATGGAGAGGAATTCTGCTCCAAGACTCTGCTGCCCAGAGTCTCACCCATACCTGATTGAGATGATCAGATACGCCTTTGAAGCTCATGATATTTACTTAAACTTTTAGACTAAGAGTTGGTGCTGTAATGAGTTGAGACTTTGGGCAATATTGGGGTGGGGTGAATGTATTTTGCAAGTGGAATGGACATGCATTTTGAAAAGCCCGCGAGGGGGGAGCTCTAGTGAGTTGAACTGACACCTCCCAAGAGATATGACCACCCAGAGCCTAGATGTATGACCTTATTTGGAGAAGAGGTCTTTGCAGATGTACTTAAGTAGAGATCTTGAGACAACCATCTTGGAGCAGAGTGGGCCTTAAATCCAGTGACTAGTTTTTATAAAAGAGAAAGGGACATAGACACAGAGAGGTGAAAACAGAGGCAGATACTGGAGTTGCACTGCCACGGGCCATAGAATTCCAGGAGCCACCAGAAGCCAGGGGAGGCAAGACAGGATTCTTCCCTAGAGCCCTCAGACAGAGAATTGCCCGCCAACACTGTGTACAGAATCTTGGCCTCCAAAACTGCACAAGAATAAATTTCTGTTGCTTTAAGCCACCAAGTTTGTGGTAATTTGTTACGGCAGCCCAAGGATATGACAACGCTGGGCAAGGGTGAATTCTGTTGCCTGTCCATGCTCCCAGAACAAGCACTCCCTTCTCATAACTTATATCTAGTGAAGGCGCACAATCCTCTGTCACCGACGTACCTTTGCACCGTGGAAGCTGTATTCTCATGTGCCCCATTGTCCTTGCCTGCAACCAGCTTCAGCTAATGCCACCCCTGTACAATAGGTGGATTTTATGTACTGGAGCCTCAGCTGGAAGATGGAGTAGTCAGGGTACCCGCTGAGTTACTCCTAAAAGAATTCTCCACTCCATAAATTTCTGGATACAAAAAAGACCCGCTGGGTAGAAGGTACCACTTTCAGATGCTACCCAAATCTAAATAAATGGACGGACTACTCAAACAATTCCAATATCCGAATCCCAAATGTTCTGTGAAATTATTATGAGGGGTTTTCATTCTAATTATGTTTTATCTTTGACATATTGTGATTATGATTACTCACTGTTATCGTCATAATTTTAAATAAGTAGACTAAAATATACTAAGCACTCTTGTAGGCACAAAAATATTATTTGAATCAGGTCTGAGGATCTAATGTATCCCATGGTGACTAAAGCTAATAATGTATTCTATAAGTAAAATTTGCTGAGACAGTAGAATTTAAAGGTCCTCGCTAAAAGAATATGTGAGGTGATGGATGCCTTAACTCAATGGGAGTCTTTTCACAATGGATACACATCTCAAATCATCACATTGTACACTTTAAGCGTCTTATAATTTTGTCAATTATATCTCAATAAAGTGGGGAAAAATCTTAATTAAGATAAATAGAACAGAATAGATGGAGGCTTTAGTAGTTTAAAAGATACCTTCTAGAGGTACCCAGGTGGCTCAGTCAGTTAGGCATCTGACTCTTGATGTCGGCTCAGGTCATAATCTCAGGGTTCATGCGTTCGAGCCCCTCGTCAGGCTCTGCGCTGACATTATGGAGTCTGCTTGGGATTCTCTCCCTCTCTCTCTGCTCCTCCTCTGCTCATGCTTTTTCTCTCTCTCAAAATAATTAAATCAACTTGAAAAAGAAAAAACAGAGTGCCTTAAACAATATAGAACTGAATTGTTTCTCCCTGAAACCTAAAAGAAGATGTATGTAGGCATACCAGAGCCACCATGGTGAATTTTTAAAGTCTTTAAAGGCCCAGGCTGACTCTGATGTTTCATCTCAACCCTCCTATTGCATAGCTTCCATTCTTAAGGCTTATTCACAGTTTCAGTACGGCTGATTAAGTTCGGCTATCAAATCCCCATGAAGAAGGGAGAGAGGAAACAATGCTTACCTCTTCACTTCTGAGGAGCCTTCCTTAAAGTCTTCCTCCACTTATATCTCATGGGCCACATCAATGTGCAAGGGAGACTGGAAAATCAAGTTTCCAGCTGGACCCATTGCAAGGACTGGTTACTAAGGAATAAGATGATGATCTACTTACAGAAGCATTCACTCGCCTGTGATACAACGGAGTTTCGAGATATGGCATAGGTCTTTTTTTGAAGGTCAGACTTAAGAGTTACAATGATTGTGCAAAATACACCTCTGACGGTAACACTTATTTCTTACATCCTATTCATCGTGCTTGGGCTGCCACAATCCAGAAAAGAGAAGAAACTCTTCCACTATTAAAATTGTAAACAATACATTATAAATTAATTTGATATTTTAAGCTTCTGGTATTTAAATGAAGAAAATTTTAAGAAGGTAAAAGAAATGGTAGGTCCAAGAGTTAAATTTTTTTTAAACAGTGCATTGTCCAAAATGCTGCACTAGGGTCTTCTTCAAAACGATAGTAAGGTTCCAAATGTAGTAAAGGAAGATCAGTATGGAACCATCACCCATTATTATTTTCAGGCATATAGGAACGTGATTATCAATTTGAGGGAGGAGCTGAGAAAAGTTGATTTTCGGGGGTCTTAAAGAACTCAGTGGCAGGGAAGAATACAAGCATGGCAAGAATGACCTCTCAATCAGGGGAGAATAGGGATTCTGAAAACAGCGTGGGTGAGACTGTGCAAATCTGCTCCCAGTACTTCTTCCCTGGTACAGGGCTGAATCCTAAGGAGAAAGGAGGCTATGAGTAAAACTAAAAATCTCTCTAATACTCAAGCATCACTACCTTAAGGCACATCTAACACGAGGTAACCGTAAAGGTAGGAAGGCGTATTCTCCGGTTCTGCAGCAGGGCACCCCAAACCTCGGTCATGCTGGGAGCTTAGTGCAGCCACCAGGGTACCAGTGACATGGCCAACACCCAGTGGTAGAGAAGCAGAGGCCAGCACAGTCCCTTCTTGCTGCCTCTGCCTGGCCCAGTTGTTTCATGATACAGATTTGTGGCGCTCGCTCACAGTGCTGCAGGGGGCCAGCTGAGAAGCAGCACCATCTCCCATACCCAGAGTGAGAACAGCCACTAGCAAGGAAATCACTCTTTCCAGAAGAGCAGTGAGAATGCCAGGGGGACAGATTGTGTCTGAGCACATGTGAAATATCCCCTGGGCTGCTGGGACTTGATAGAGACTGCAGGACTTCATTAGGGTCTACATAGCTGCACGCTTAGTGGTCCATAACTAGGATGATTTGAGTTACATATGTATTTTTCCTGGCAAGAATACTCAAACATCAAACTGCAACAAAATTTTAAGAGAATATTCTAAAATTACAATGCAATTTTAGATATTACTGAAAAATGGAGAGTGGTTGCTGCTGCATAACAGATACCAAAAATCATAGAGTTTCAAGGCATCTTCATGCCATTCAAAAAAATATTTATAAAGCACCTACTATGTATGCCCTATGCTAATTGCTAGGGATACAGCTGAACCACAAATATGTGGATGATGGAGTCTCATTGAAGCCAATGTTAGCTGTGGGCTGTAGATGCTAGAAATTCATGTTTGCCCCCAGAAAATTCACCAACATATTTTATTTATTTGCAAAAAGTGTATTTGGTAACTGTGACAGGCTGAATTATTGTTCCATTTTTTTCACTTTCTTCTTATTAGGTATTATACATTATATACTTTTGCCTTGTGACTTTTTATCAGATTTATTGACGTGTAATTTATATGCCGTAACTTTCACCCACTGTAAGGGCCTAGTGCAATTTTTGGTAAATTTATAAAGCAATGGAACCATCATCACAGTGCAGGTTTAGGACACTTCTCTTACCTCAAAAAGTTCTTTCATGCTCCATGCAATCAATCCCACCTCCTATCCCCAGACCCAGGCTATCATCTCTCTAAATCGTTTTCCCTTTTTTAGAAATGGGATCACATAATACTCTTTCACTTAATGTAATGGCTTTCAGATACATTCATATTTTTGCCTGTGTCAAACTTCATTCCTTTTTATTGCTAAATAGTATCCCATTGTATGGATATATGGATATACACATGTGCTTATCTATTTCCCAGTTGATTAATATCTGGCTTATTTACTAATTTCGGCTCTTAAAAATAATGCTGTGTGTGTTCACATGCGAGTATTTGTGTGGCTTCATTTCTCTTCAGTAAATACAGTGGAAATACTGGACAGTATGCTAAGTACATGTGTAATTTGTCAAGAAAGTGCCAAACCTTTCCAAAGTGGATGTAATATTTTACACTCTCATGAGCATTGGACAAGGAATTCATTTTGTCCATATCCTCGCCAACACTCAGTATTGTCAGGCTTTTTGATAATAGCTCTGTAGGTCTGTAGGGATATTTCATTTTAGTTTTAGTTAATCTTTCCCACGTGTTTTTATCTTTTCATGTGCTTATTAGCCATTTGCATGTCATTAGTGAAGTGCCTATTCAAATCTTCTATCCATTTTAAATTGGGTTGTCTTTTTCATTATTAAGTTGTAAGAGCTATACATTCTGAATATGTTTTTTATCAGACATCTGATTTACAAATATTTTCTCCTAGTCTGTGGTTTGTCTTTTCCTTTTCTTGATGTTCTTTTGAAGAGTAAAATATTTTAATTTTGGTAAAGTCCTTTATATTTATTTTTTCATTTAGAGATAGTTTTCATGTCAGATCTAAAAAAGTGTTGCCTAACCTAATGTCACAAAAATGTTCTCTTATTTTCTTCTAGAACTATTATAGTTCACACTCTTACATTTAGGTCTTTGATTTATTGTGAATCAAATTTTTTGTGTAAAGTAAGTATCTAAGTTCATTAAAAATTTTTTGCATATGGATATCTAATTGTCTCAACACAATTTGTTAAAAAGAGTATTATTTCCTTTTTTTTTTATTATTTATTTCTAGGAGAGAGAGAGACAGCGTGAGCAGGGGAGGGTCAGAGAAGAGAGGGAGACACAGACTCTGAAATAGGCTCCAGGCTCTGAGCTGGCAGTCAGCACAGAGCCCGACGCGGGGCTCGAACCCACGAACCGCGAGATCATGACCTAAGCGAAAGTCGGACGCTCAACCGACTAAGCCACCCAGGCGCCCCAAAAAGAGTATTATTTCCTGATTGAAGTATGGTTGCATCTTTTTTGAAAGTAAATTCTAGTAGGCTTCTGGTGGAGTCTGTCGGGTTTTCGATGTAGANAACTCTATTCTGTTCCACTGACCTCTATGTTTACTCTTATACCATACAGTCTGATGACTATAGCCTCATATTAAGTTTGAAATCAAACAGTGTAAATCCTCCAGCTTTTTGTCTCCAAAATGGTTTTGTTAATCAAGTTCTTTGCATTTCCATATGAACTTTAGGACCAACTTGTCAAATTTTACAAGAAAAAAGCCTGTTAGAATTTTGACAGAGATTCTACTAAATCTATAGATAATCTGGGGAGAAATTGCCATTTCCAAAAGTATTTTTTTAATGTTTATTTATTTATTTTGAGAGACAGAGAGAGGGCATGAGTGGGGAAGGTACAGAGAGAGAGTGAGGGAAAGAGAGAATCCCAAGGGGGCTCCATGCTGTCAGTGCAGAGCCCAACACAGGGTTTGATCCCATGAACTGTGAGATCATGACCTGAGCCAAAATCAAGAGTTGGATGCTTAACCAACTGAGCCACCCAGGTGTCCCCATCCATGAACATGGTTTACCTCTCCATGAATTTAGATCTTCTGTAATTTCTCCCAGCAAAGTTTTATACTATTTTAGCATTTAGCTCCTGCACTTCTTTTATTATATCTCTTCCTAAGCATTTTTCTTTTTGCTATTTTTATGAATAAATTCCTTTTTGAAATTTATTTTCAGATGGTTCATTGCTAATACAATAAATACAATTGATTTTTAAATACTGATTTTGTATCTTACATCCTTGTTAAATTCACTTATTGGTTCTAATATACACATACATACATACATACATACACACATACATATAATTTTAGGACTTTGTACGTACAAAAGCATAGGCCTTTATTTTCCTTGCTTTATCACACTGGCTAAAACATTCAGCAAAACTTTGAGAAGAAGTTATGAAAATGGGGGCACCTGGGTGGCTCAGTCCATTAAGTTTCTGACTCTTGATTTTAGCTCAGCTCATGATCTTACGGTTGTGGGATCAAGCCCCAAATCTGGGATCTTATGGTTGTGGGATCAAGCCCCAAATCTCCATGCTCAGCATGGAGCCTGCTTGGGATTCTCTCTCTCCCTCCCCCTCTACCCCTTCCTCTCTGTCTCTCAAAAAATAAAAAAATAAGTAATGAAAATGGATATTCCTGCCTTATTCCCAATCTCAATGGGAAAGATCTGTTATTTACAATTAGCTATAGATTTTTCATGCATGCCCTTTATCAGGTAGAGAAAGTTCCTTTCTATTCCCAATTTGTTGAGAATTTTTATTATAAATTGGTATTAGATTTTATCAAAAGTTTTATCTGTGGCTAATTTAAAAATTATGTAACCTTGCCCTTCATTCTATTCATATGATATATTCCTTGATTTTCAGATATAAAATCATTCTTGCATTCCAGGGACAAATCTTATTTGATCATGGTATGTAAACTTTATATATGTTGCTGTTTTTAATTTGCTTTTACTTTGTTAAGGATTTCTGCATTTATATTCACTATAAATAATTGGTTTATAGTTTTCCTTTTCCTGTGATAAATTTATCTGGCTTTGGTTTTATAATAAAACTGGTCTTATGGGACAAGCTAGAAAGTATTCCCTTTTCCTTTTTCTCCTAAAAAAAGGTATTGCATCTTCCCTAAATATTTAATAAAGTTTAGTAGTGATGTCACCTGGGCCTTGGTTTTTCTTTTAGGAAGATTTGTAGTAATTCCAATCTCTTCAGGCATTTCAGGTCTATTCAGATTTCATTTTTTCTTTTTTTTTTAATATTTATTTATTTTTGAGAGAGAGAGAGGGAGAGAGGGAGAGAGAGAGAGAGAGAGACAAAGCACAAACAGGGGAGGGGCAGAGAGAGAGGAAGACACAGAATCTGCAAGCAGGCTCCAGGCTCTGAGCTGTCAGCACAGAGCCAGACACAGGGCTCGAATTCACAAACCGTGAGATCATGACCTGAGCTGAAGTCAGATGCTTTAACCAACTGAGCCACCCAGGCTTAGTACCTTGGGAAGATACAAGTTGCCAAAACCATCTCAAGATGGTTTGTGTCATGAATAATTTTAGGACATAATATGGTTACTCAAAAAAGATGGAGATCACAGAACAACAAAACAAAATATTTACTTGGGACTCTTAGAAGTTGACAAACGTCTACTTGTTTTTAGACTCGATCTTTATATGAGATTTTTTTTTTTATATACAAAGGTACTTTGTAATGACTTCGTACAGCTTTTTAAAATTTTACAACTTGGGTAGTAGGTAACACAGAAGCAATGTGTATGTATCATATAAAGTCAAAAGAGATTTTCCTCTAAAAAGTGATATGGATTTTAATTCTGTAGCCAAGGTTTTCCATGATCTTCTGGTTTATGGCAGCCATTTGTGTGGCATGTCACAGGATCTGCAATGAATATGTATTGTAATAACTGCGTAATATGATTGCCTCCAGTTTTATGAATTCACTTCCGAACTTCTGAATAGGTTGTTTATATCATAACCCCAGACTAAGTTCTTAAACTTTCAGATGCACAAGGAAAAGAAACAGAATACACAGGGTTTATGAAGACTGCGCTTATATTTATGTGTGTATATGTGCATGTCCAGTATTTGTACATGTGAATATTTATGCATACACAACACATTTTCCTGGTGCAGTTTTAAGTTCATTTTCTTTCACCCTGTCCTGAGTGGAATGAAGTGAGGCTTGATATCATCTTTCTTAGTTTAAGTAAACATTTATACACTTGAATACTGTCCCTAAGCTATCCCTTAGCCTACACTGTTCAAAATTATGTAGTTCTTTTCATTTGTCTTCACCCTATCTCTCAAATGTGAAATAATTCCATGTAGAAATTCAAATTCATGGCAGGCGTTAGGGGCACAAAAATGGGGTTCCCTATTTCAAGAAGTAGCACTGAAAGTTTCAATAGGGTAGGAGGATTATTCTTACCCCGAGTTTTCTAGGAGATGCTTTTATTTAGTCAAATATTAAAATGATTGTAGCAGTAATAACACCATTTCGTGCGCCAGGTGTCATTTAAAGAATTTAAAAACACTTAATTTTTTTTTTTAACAGAACAGTGGGATCTGGTTGCTTTGCATGTCAGAAAACTGCAAACCTGAAATTTCTTAAATTCTCGGTATTTTTTCCGAATTGGACCATGGCCCCTGGCTTCAAGAGTTTATGCGATGTGGCACTCACTGATAAGTGAGCCGGAGTGAAGCACCTATTGTCCTGTGTGATTACATTCCAGTTACTGCTTAAGTACCTTTTTCATTACACAAATGTCTTTCTGTGATTTTATATCATTGGGTAGTTTTAATATTAGGAATACTTTTCAGAAAGATTTTAGTTATAGTAGTATTTACTAAAAAATGGGGGTGTATGCCAAATGATAAGGTCCCCTCACATCCATGTTGAAATGAACAGGCTGCAACTTCAGTTCTGCACAATTACCGCATACTGGAAAGTGGAAAGAAGGATCAGCTCTCCTGGTGGGAATTGCCAAGAATTAACCCGTGACTTATACATACGAATTTTTCTCTGTGCGTATGTAATAAGGGCAAAGTGGCCTGAAAGAGAAATACCTGATAATATCACATTGGCCACATGTCCTGGATCCCGGGTCCCAGTGGGGACGGAGGGGAAGGCATTGCCCTTCCTTTGCCCATGCCTGCCGGAAGACAGAGATGCCTCCGCAGGACTGCAGAGCAGAGAAGGATCAAGAGAGGAAGCAGCAATTCTGGGTTTCCATGCTTCTGTACGGACCCAGATTTCTGCTGACCACAATAAGTTGTCTTCATAGCTCCCGTATGGAGAGACTTTGCTAAAGAGAAGGGATGACTATCTAAGAGGTGATATAAGGACATATGCCTCACAAACAGCTGTAAGAACACCAGTGCTTTCACTTACCTCCCTCAAAAGAAGATGAGAAGAAATCGATATATTCATTGGGCACCGAGAGCTCCATATTCAAATCTACTTCCCACGACCACCAAATACCTTATTCTCAAACTCCTTGTGATTTAAATGGTCTTAACCTTCCCATCTCATTTGAATATTCTTCAAGCTTTTTCCTGGTTCAAAAAGAGCATTAAAACAGATTTGGTACCATAAAGCTAGTGAAGCTTCTCTTTTACTCTTATAAAATGATATTAAAACAAAAATGACCTCTCTGCTGCCTCCACTTCTGTACCGCCCACTCTTAACTAGCGGTTTGCTGCGATTGCTGCCATTGCTGTTGCGTTTCCTCTCTGTGAGCATCTATTTAATGGCTCAGGAGTAACTTACACACACTGGGGCGTGATAACAACCCACTGAATCCCCCAATTTCTTAAATCATAGCATTTTTAAATCCATGCTACTGAGCAAGAGTGGTGCTTTTTCAGTTAAAAGCAAAAGATCCAATGACTATTCTTGGGAAATGTTTATTTATAGATAAGAAATTTATTTATATTCAATCCTAATGAATGGAATAAGTATTTTTTGGAGGGGTGGAGGGGAATAAACAAAATATTTAGAACAATCAGTTATTTCAAGGAATTTGAAATTCCTGACTTACCCTATTCTATGTTTCCTTTGTCTTCCTCAAACCCAATGTAACCTGATAGAAGCAAGACATAGAGAAATAAATCAAAGAGAAAAAAAAAAATCTAGCCTACTTTATAGCTTTCTGGATTAAATATAATAAAAACTTTTATTTCTTTGGCTACAGGAAGGCATAAGATACTAGGAAAGACTATTTTGGACAAGATAATAGTGAGTTTTATGTATTTTTAACCTGAAAGTTCTAAAAATTGTTATCAATTCCACTTCTTTAAGGTATAGGGAGGAAGCAATCCAGAGACATGTGTTCTAGGTAGGATGTATGCCTGGGAGTGTTAGCCTGAAGCACAAGAATCAGGAGGTCACTTTTGCTGATTTGATCCACTTGGGTCCTAACGAGGAAGGCCAGCAGATGAATGGGCTAGTGAGGCACGTCCAGCCACTGGGAAGGTATGTGAAACTCCCAGCTCCAAGTTGGAACTGAAAAACCTGGTAATTGTTTTCTACTTCTCTCAACAGAGCCAAGGAACTCAGCAGTATTGTTTCTAGTGAACTAGATAAAACGATGAACGTGGGTTTGTTGGCTCCTATGTTCCGGGAATCTCTCTTGGCCACTGTATGGTATTCTTACATCTGGAACTTTTTTGAAGGCGGAAGGTCAAAGGAACAGTATATGAGAGCACTTAGATGGGCGAATGAAAGTGAAGTTAGCTGACGAAGGGAGGAAGACCTTTAAGCTAATGTGAGAAAAGTCTTCTCTTTCTTTGTCTTCTTTTCCTTCTCTGGAATCTGAATAACTTTGGGGCTCAGAAGACAGTACAATAGAGTGAAAAAAAATTTTTGCCGGCACCTCACTTTTCTAGAAGGAAAAAGATCCAGTAGGTCTATAATTCTTCCTTTGAAAACATTCTAAAAGCAAAAGTAGATCGAATGGCTTTCCCCAAACCATTAACTAATACAGTGCCAGAACCAGATTTTAACATCACCTGTTTTAGAAAAATTGCATACACTGTCCTACGATTAAAAATGATTTTTGGGGGCGCCTGGGTGGCTCAGTTGGTTAAGCATCAAACTCTTGATTGATTTCAGCTCAGGTCTTGATCTCAGGGTTGTGAGTTCAAGCCCGGTTGTTGGGCTCTGTGTTGGGTGTGAAGCCTACTTAAAAAAAAAAAAAAGATTTTTTGTTTGTTTCTCCAACATGGCTTTAATAATTGAACATAAATAACACCCTTAACTTGTGGGCCTGTTGAAACCTTGTAATTTAGTGTACAAGCCCAAAGCTGTCCTTTTTGCCAACTGTTTTATTTTTGTCACTTATGTTTTTTATTCTTTCTTTTTAAAATTAATATCGGATCAACATTTACTTATTACCCGTATAAATTAAAAAGGAAATGTTATGATGAATAGATTTATAAAATTTATTATGTGAATTAATATTTCTACTGGGCTTGGTTATATTTAAGTTACAAAGCTTTCAAATCTTGGGATGGTGCTAAAGTATGTGGGTTCCATTTCTTGCTATAAACTTTCATTCAGCAATTACTAATGCTAAAATTATTAAGCATATGTAGAATGTGCAATGCTTGTAGAAGACTTTATAACATTCTTTATTAGTTACTCAAACCACATGTGTGTAGTGAGTAGGAATTACCGGGAAGATAATATCCTCAGTCCTGAAACAATAATTTTTAAAAGTGACAGAGAGTAATGTTCAGGATCAAGGGGTAGTTCTAACACTCTTAGTGCACATTTACATCCTTTTTAATGAGAATATGACCTTCAGCCTCAAAGGTAGCTTCAGCTCTGGATACAATTTGAAATTACATCTTTATAAAAAATTGAGCCTCAAGTCACCAATTGGAGAGTAAAATAGGAGTTGAGGTTTAGAGAAAATATTGTAGAGAGGTTTTGCTGCAAATTCTTAGAATTCTCAGGACACATGACTCCATGAAGGTGGAGAGTAGCCCTCTGTGGCGTTCTTTCTTCAGCGTACACAGGGAAACCATCCTCAAACACAACAGGGGCAGGAGAACCCAGAGGGGGAGTGAGCAGAGAGAACATCACTGGCAGGGGCAGCCAGCTTTTCCTGAAAGTTTATCTTTCAGATCCTATGTACCACCTGCCTTGTTAAAGTGAGCACAAGAAAAAAAGGCGAAATGGCAAGAATAAAGAAAACCCTAGAAAATATAGAGTAAGCCTCTATTATGTGTCTTCCTGTGGTGTGTTCAGAGACAAATTATGTGAAAGATGCCTCTGAATACCCAAAATATGAACTTTTATTTTAAACACAAGAAGAAATTTATCATATTCTGGTCCTCAAATGGGATAGGTCTTTGCATATATTATATTTAAGAAAATAAATAGGAAGATGGAAAACGATTTAAGTGGGGAAGGCAGAAGTTAAGTCTTGGAAGTGATCTTAGAATAAGATTTGAGGAGGGTAAAGGCAGTTTTCTTTGCAGAAATTAACAATATTTTTAAAGAAAAAATTTTCGCGTGTAACTAGCAATACGTTTTGGAGGTCGGATTATACATGTACAGAGAAGTTGACAAGGGGTGGCTGGGTGGCTCAGTTGGTTGAGAGTTTGGCTCTTGATTTCAGCTCAGGTCATGATCCCAGAGTCATGGGATTGAGCCCCTGGCCAGGCTCTGTGCTGAGATTTTCTCTTTCCCTCTGCCCTTCTTGCCCACTGTGTGTACTCTCTTGCACGTTCTTTCTCCCTCTCTCTGTCTCAAAAAAAAAAAAAAAGTTGACAAAACACTCAACCAATTTTTAAAGACTTTTTTCTTATTCCTTGGAGGCTTAAACTGTGATCTAAAGGCCCACTGATTTTTCTTTGTCATTGCAATTAGTAGAATTTTTGTGTTGTGTGATTTGGATATATATATCACCATGATATGGTCAATGCATTTTTGGTGTCTATAACATATTAAATGACCACAACATTAAAGCTCAATGTGTTGATAAACACATCCACTATTGAGTTAGTAAAAATCATTATAATTTATGTAACGTTTTATAAGCTTCTACTCCAAAACATATAGGGATTGGATTAGAGACTATAACCTTCTGTTCCTAAGGTGAGAGCACAGAGAAACTTGGGATGCAAGCATCAACTGCATTTCTATTTCCATTTAGTCATATAAGATCTGTGTTATCAACTATAGGGCTGTGAACGTGTGAGAAGGGTGTGAGTGATCTAGTATAATCCATCATGATTGTAGAATCAATGATCCAAGTCTTTATCTGCCCTCTGGTAGGATTTTGCTAGTAACACACATCCTACGAAAGTTGGTGCCATGCTAAGTGGTTTAGACTTTATCCTGTAAAGGATGAGTTAAAGAATTTTAAAGTGGGAGGTGCCTTGATCAATGTAAATTCCTAAAAGACCCCTCTGGTATGGTGTGCTAGATGGATGAAAGGGAGTCGAGTCTGGAAGTTGGAAGAACATTTGCAAAAGCTATGGAAAGCTTGGAATGAAATAACGAGGGCAAGGAAACGAAGGATGCTACAAGAGCATTCAAGAGGCAGTTACAAGGAAGACTGAATTTGTCTGAGAGGTGTGAGAGGGACAAGTCACATTCATTCTCGAAATGTTGGCTTGGACAACTGGGCTGCCAGTTGTTGATGCTGTTGATGCTGCCCACAGTATAGGGAATATAGTGGAGGGAGCAGGTTTGGCGAGGGAAGAAAGACTGTGGATAAGTGTGGGACATGTTGAGTGCTCAGTGCCTGAATGAAAGACCTAAGTCCAATCTAGTAGCAGTCTCCACAACATTTGAAAATGTGGGTCTCAAGTCCAGAAGAAAGGCTTGGTCTAGCACATAGATTTGGAAATCGTATGTTGGCTGTTTGAAATTGTGGTAGTAGAGGAGCTCAATAGGAAATAAATTCTTGCAGAGGTGATAGTATCATTTCAGTAAACTTCCTGATGCGGTATTTTTTTCTGTAATAAAAATGAAGCTTCAGAAAGCCCAGGGGATTTCTCACGATGAGACTTTTGTTTCTCTTACTTGAAAGCGGTGGATAACTAATGTCAGAGAAAAGAAAGATAGGTATTATTGTTGAAAAAAAGAACAGGTGGCCCTCTCCGTTACTACTAATGTTAATTTGTCTCTGTTTCTGCAGAATCTTGGCCTAGATACTCTGGAATGGCTTTTGAAAGTATGGCCCACTAATGTATTCTTGGAATAATCATGTGGATTTAGGCTGCTATGTGGTACTAGAAATCGTATGATCTGCTCTGTGAACAGCCACTGTGGACATGCTTTTCCTACATTACATTCGCCAGCTTTATAAAAGCATAAACCCTGGCTGTGTATCAGGTCCAACCTTACTCAATATCTGTAATACTGGTCTGCCTGGGTAATTCACAAATTCAAAATTAAGCCACATTGGAAGGAAATAAAAGTAAAATAAAGACACATTGGAAGGGAAGTTGAAATTGGTCAAAATTTTGGAACTAGATCAAGACTAACTTAGGCCAATGTGAATCACTTTCTTGGGAGTTTAGAGTATGGTAGTTAGGAATTTCTGTTAAGTGTTTCTGTGATAAAAATTTAAAAATATTTTTAACTGAAAAATCTTCAAACTTAAGATTTTATGCTAGAGGAAATGTACACAATAAGTATGATGGATATAATTTGATTATACAAATGTAAAGAGAATAATTATAGATACAGAAAGCTACTATTTCTTTCCACAGAATGATTAGCCAAAGAGGAGCAAACCATTTGCACACAAGAAAGAATGACCAATAAATCAATAAGTATTTATCAATAAGCTTGATCATAGCTATAGATAAATACATTAAAGACCATAGGATATGATCCTTGTTTTTTTTTATTTCTAATTTTTTAATGTTTATTTATTTATTTTGACAGAAAGAGAGAGAGGGAGAGAGAGAGAGGGAGAGAGAGAACAGGCAGGGGAAGGGCAGAAACAGAGAGGGAGAGAGAACTCTAAGCAGGCTCCGCATTACCAGCACAGAGCCCGATGCAGGGCTCAAACTCACAACCTGTGAGATCATAACCTGAGCTGAAACCAACATGCAGATACTCGACTGACTGAGTGCCCTGGAGATGATCCTTCTTATATGTTATATAAACAAATATAAATAAAATAATAAATACCAAGGTTGCAGGGCTGTAGGGAAAGAAGTACAAGTAAGATTTTGCAAACTCATAAAATCTTCCTAGAAAAAAAGGTTGGAAATGAAAGCAATAAATATGATAGTACTCAGTGATCAATAATCTCACTTTTGGGGATGCAGCCTGAGTATCTATTTCTAAGAGAAAAAAAGGTATTCTTTTTTACCCAGATGTTTATAGCAAATTATTCATCATGTTGAAAAACTGGAAACACAATTTAAGGGATAGATTAGCAAATTATAACCTTTATCCTGATAAATGTGTGACCTTTGTAGATACCTAGGAAATGACATAAAAAGTAGATTTAGATAAATAAAATACAAAAGTAACATCACATATTTACAACTACATAAAATTTAAATATAGACATATACACCTATAAAAGATTGAAAAAAATGACACAGGTAGCTAGTGATTTTTGAATTAAGGTTTAGGTTAAAGAGTTCTTTAAATATAAAATAAAGTAAAAACACTAATACAGAAGACAAGTTTTGCATCTTTATTAGTTGTTTTAAATTTAAGTTCCTTTCAAAGTAAATGGGCTGGCCAATCATTTTTAGGGACCAGAGGGCAAGATAAGACGTGAAAATGGATGTCCTGTTTAACTAAATTCTGAGAGTCTTAGGGTCAAGGGTAAATGTAGACTCTTAAAAGAATTAGATAATCTGTCGTGTGAAAGCATGCATCTTTGGAAGTTCTTCATTAAGCCAACCCATTGTTCCTTATGCAATCACGGTACTTAATTGTTCTCCCCTGTTCTTCCTGTAGATGTTGACATTATCAGGTAGTTGTTAGGCTTTTAATTCTAGCTTTTATCATGCCATCAAATGTGATTTCAAAGTACAGAGAAACCTTATTAATTTTGACCTTACTAAGTTGAAATGTGTGATAATTTAGGCAAGATGTGTTTCAGTTCTTCACGTATTAGCATCATATTGACTAGTTTTAATGAACCAGGCAAACTCTCCTGTGGCAAGATTTCTCAGGGACAGCAGGGAGGTTCTGAAAACCACTCTTCTCCAATCTTCCTGGTCTCTTGTCTATCGACATAAACTGTCCTGTCTGAAATTTACCCATAAAAAAGATAAGGATTTCCTCTCGGCCAACACAAAAATATCCCTGCGGGAAGCTCTCTAAACAGAGGTCATAGTCTAGATAATGCCAAGAGGTTGTACTTTATTTGATCCCTAACAGACTTTGTGTTTCCCTCCAGAATTTGAAAGCCTTTTGATAGAACATATACCTTTCAATTCAAAATAGCTCTCACTGTCCTTACCCCTGGCTACTTCGTGCATTTGAATCACCACTTGAACTGTTAAGATAGTCTCAGAAATGGGGCGCCTGGGTGGCTCAGTTGATTGAGCATCCAACTCTTTATTTCAGCTCAGGTCATGGGACTGAGCCCTGCATTGGGCTCCGTGCTGAGTGTGGAGCCTGCTTAGGAGCCTTTCTCTTATCTGCCCTTCTTTTCTGCTTCTGCTTCTGCTCTCTTTCTCTCTCAAAAATGAATAGGCAAACATTGAGGGGGGAAAAAAGAAGAACAATGATACTCTCCAGAAACCATTTCAGGGGCACCTGAGTGGCTTCATGGGTTGAGCGTTTTCTGACTCTTGATTTGAGCTTAGGTCATGATTTCACAGTTTGTGAGATTGAGCTCTGCCCTGACAGCATGAAGCCTGTTTATGATTCTCTCTTCCTTTCTCTGCCCCTAGCTTGTTCTCTCTCTCTCTCTCTCTTTCTGTCTCTTTCTCTCAAAATAAATAAATAAACAAAAAACATTTCAAAACATTCCATATTTCTTTCTCCAGTAGTCTTAGAACAGTATTTTCTATCAGAAGTGCTGTTGCCATATGTTTTCTGCTGCTTTGCTTATATCTACTAACATTTCATGGACACAGCCAGGGTTCTTCATTCAAGAAGAACCCTGCAAGTGCTTGAGGGCAGGGATAGGTAGTAAATCATTTTGTATCTTCCACAGTGCCTCATAGAATGCCTTCAGTCTGGGTGCTCCATGACTATTGAATGACTGGCTAATAGATAACTGAGGGTAAATAAAGAGCCTAACATCAGATAGAATGATACAATTCATGTTGTGCTTTCAATTCAAGTGTGCAAAGCATTTGGATTATGTCATTTGATCTTTACAATCTCTTTGGACAGAAATAGGAGCGGTAACAGGGAACAGATCATGAACATCTTGGATTCTGAGAAGGGAGGTAGAGATTAGGATATATATATATATATATCCTATAGCGATTTGGATATATATACACATATATCCAAATACATTGCAAAATAGTGCTTTCACCTTGAATTTGAATTTTAATTGTGTAATTTAATGTCTAATTACTGTCATGTTGCAAGAAGCTGTGTAGTTGAGGAAGCAGATATCACTGCTGTGCAACAATGTTTATGGCTCTGCTCCCTCTAGATAGAATTGCCCTGGATAAAATTGTCCCTACCCCCATGAAGTTGGGCTTGGCCATGGGACTGGTTCTCACTGGTGGGATGTGGGCAGGAATGAGATGGATCTCTCTCTCTCTCTTTTTTTTTTTTTTTTAGGACAAAACATTTAACTGCCAGTTCGAGAAATGTAATCCATCTTTCTCTATGGCTGATATCGTGGTAGTACATTTTGCCATGGATGTGACCTAAGACTGAGGCCACAGAGAATGTTTTCTCGACACAAAGGGAACTAGGTCTTGAAGGTTGGCTCGAATCTGCAGGATTTTGAGAGTGCAGGTAGTAATCTTTTGTTGTGTTAAGCATCTGTTGTTTGGGAGCTCTTTGTGGCAGCATAACATTGACTATGCTGACTAATACAGTTCCTGAAACTGGGGTCTGGCATGTTGGAAGAACCGTCATGGACTGATTCAAGAGTGCGGTTGTCAAGAATGTGGCACTAGAGCCAGATTGCCTGATTTATATACAAGCATCACTGCTAGTTCTTTTTTTTTTTTTTTATAAATGTTTTATTTATTTTTGAGAGAGAGGGAGACACACACACACAGCATGAGCAGGGGGGAGGGTCAGAGAGAGAGGGAGATACAGAATCTGAAACAGGTTCCAGACTCTGAGCTGGCTGTCAACACAGAGCCCAACACGGGGCTGAAACCTACGAACCATGAGATCATGACCTGAGCCGAAGTCGGACACTTAACTGATTGAGCCACCCAGGTGCCCCTAACTGCTAGTTCTTTAACTTCTCAACTCCTCAGACTTCCTATCAATAACATGGGATTATAACAGCGACTTCATAGGGCTGTTGTGTGGATGGGTGAATTACTTAATGCAAAGCACTAAGAACAGTGCTCAATGAGAGTTACTCTTAATATTATCACCAATCAGAAAGCTTCCTAAGATGATAATTAAACTCTAATGTCTGGTTTCTTACCATCAAACCTGCTTTTCCTCTATCTCCTATCTTATGGCATCACAGTCCTTCAGTTAATCATGCTAAAAAATGTGGGATCTTCTCATCATGCCCTGTCACCAGACATATTCAGCCAATTGCTATATCCTGGCAATTTTATTTTGTGCAATATAAATAAATAAATATAACTATTTAGTCTCTCTAAAATAGATCCCTTCTTCTCTTTTCTCACTGTCATTGTCATAATTCATTACCACTGCAACAGCCTCCTAATTTGTCTGTCTGCATCCAATATTCGAGAGGCAGAATGATCACAGTAGAAAGAGGCTACAACCTGACCTTCTTGTCATGCAACCTGACCTTGAACCCCAGCTCTATCTCTTGCCAGTGTGGGATTTGGGGAAAGTTACTTAATTTCATTATGTCTTTTTCTTCATCTATATGAAAGGACACCAATAATTACTTCATAGGATTATTGAGAGATTATATGAGATAATTGAGGTAAAGCACTCAGTACATCCTAGGGAATCAATCATTTGTAATTTGATTCCTTTTTCTCCATTGCATTTAGCCCAAATTGTTGCTAACATTATTTTCCAAAAGTCTAGGCCCCATTAAATTCTTCTCTTCCTCAGAACCATAGAATGTAAAATAAAATGCAGATTCCTTAATATGGAATTTAGTAGGCTCCAGAACCTGCCTTCATCCTTTTACCACATTTCTCTTTGGCTTTGTATCCATCACTTACTTCGGTATGCCTCTGAGATTCCACCTATGCTTCCCCTTTAGCTTAGAATGGTCTAATTCCTTGGTGATCGTAGTTCATAATACTGTTTTGTGTCCTTGACAGTATTTAACTGACAGAAGGGATCTTAAAAGTTCTCATCATGAGAAAAAGATCCTAACCATGTGTGGTGACGGATGTCAACTAGACTTACTGTGGTGACCATTTTGCATTGTATACAAATATCAAATCATACTATACACTTGAAAATAATATCATGTTATGTGTTGATTACAGCTCAATAAACAAGTCTCTCCTTCTAGGTTCAGAGCTAATATCACATCCTCTGGGGTGCAAGGTTTCCTTCATCCCTCTGCAGATCGGTTAGCTATTGCCATAAAGTTGCTGCACCCTATACCGCATTAAAACTCAGTGGCTTAAAACGTTAATCACTTATTTGCACAGATCTAGGGGTCGGCTGGATTGTTGGAAGTAGATGGGCTCAGTTAGGGTGTCCAGTTTTGTTTGCCTGTCTCTTCTTTCCTACTAGGACAAGCCTAGACATATGCTTCTCATAACAACGGCAGAGGTTTGAGAGCTCAAGCAGAAGTATGCAGGCTTCTCGAGACCTACATATGGAACTGGCACTCCATCAGTTTTGCCTCATTCTGTTGGTTAAAGAAAATCACATTGCCAAACCCAAAGTCAAGGTGTAGAGATGCCCCTCCCACAATGAAAGGGCACTGCAGAGTTACATGGCAAAGGGGTGGTAAAGGAAGAGATGATGAACTGGGACCACTAAAGCAATTGTCCACATTCTATTGGAAATAGTGGGTCTTACTTCTGGGGTCTTAGCGCCTTACTTCTATCTCTGTTATTGGAGTTAAATAGTTCTGCATTGATCATTTCATTGCATAAATTCTGTTTTCCTTTCTTTAGACTAAACTAGAAGGCAGAGATGTATTTTACTTATTCTAGTGTTTCCAGCAGTACTTAGCACTCTGCTTTACACATAGATAGTGTGTGGTTAATGTTTTTTTGAATTAGTATTTTAAAATTTGGAGTAAACCACCTAACTAACTTTGAGATGTGGTTTAGCCTTTTGTAAAAAGAAATTTATGAAGTGTTTCTATTCCAAAAGGAAGAAATTCAGCTATTGCTCCTAAACAGAGGTTAAAGGATTTTCCTCTGTCGAGTCACTAAATTATATATGAATCAGTGCTCACAGCGATCTACCAATGGATAAAAGAAAAAATTTTGCAGAGAATGAAATTTGGAAGGGTTTATGAAATGTATGAGTAAACGTGGACACAGAGGAAGTGGTATTTTTTTGTAAGATGTGAGAGAGTATACATTTTGAAGTTTTAAAAAAGGAGCATATAATTTTTATAGGTTAAGAATAAGCACATTGTATAATTGTGGATTTCCAAAAGTCATCATCAAAAAAGCATTTATTAGTACTTACCGATGATCAGTTGTTACTCTGGAGATTGTGAAATGGTGAGCCTCTAATTCTGTTATTCCTTCAGCATTTATTAGCTAGAATATTTGTAAAGAAGAGCTTTTATTCCCTGTGCCCACCACCATTTCCTTTGAGTGTCCCTATGGATTAATAGAGCCTTTTTTATTCAATGTCTCATAGTCAATATGGTCATTATTCTTTTTCAAGCTAAAGTAGTCCCAAATTCTGCAAGTGAGAAATCCTTTCAGCTGGATTGTATGTCCTTTTGACATGTCCCTGTTAGTTTTAGAGCCACTTCTCTGCTTTCGGGCCAAACAGAATGCTCTGGGCTCACCTCATTATTTTCCCTAACTCCATCCAGAATCAGTCATTTCTCCGAGGATCTTTGGTTTCTTTTCCTGGAGAATGGTATTTAGATCCCTGGATTTGGGAGCCTGGTGTGCTCATTGTTATTGGGAAGTCATTGCTTTTAGGTCCTTTTAGTGGACAGTGATATACACACACACACACACACACACACATATACATATATATATATGATATTTAGTGTACATAGTATATATATATTATAATATATTATATATAATTTTAATAATATAAATAATAATATAATATATATTATATATAATTTTTTGTGTCCATAATTACTACACTAATATTATTACCAACAACAAACTATTCACAGTTTAAAAATTTCTTTTTAATATTCTTTGTCCTTAAGTTATGAGGAAACAGGAACATGGGATCACAGTCTTAAATTAGTAATTACAAAGAAGAAAATATACCTTTACAATTGAGAGACCTGGTAGATACCGCGAAATCAGTGATCAAATTTGCCATAATCAATACTGGGACACACTGGCATTATGTACCTCCTGATAATTGAACGCAATATTTCCTTGTTAGAAATGTTTATCCTTAATCTATTCATGAGGAATAGAATCAGACAATTCCAGATGATGAAGTATTCTATACTGGTTGAATTTCTCCAAAAATATCAGTGTCATGAAAGACAAAATAAGATGGAGAAACTATTCTAGATTAAAGGAGACTTAAGAGGCAGGATAACCAAACCTAATAAGGGATATTTATGGGACAACTGTAAACTCTGAATATGGATTTAAGTGTAATTATGATGTATACATATTGGAGAATATGAGAGTAGGAAATGTGCACCTATGTGGTCCATTAGTCTTTGTTTTTATTTGTGAAGAGACACAAACTCTTACTTCCATAGTAGGATGTCAACAGACAAGTAAGAGTAGCAATGTCAGTGTGTCATTTTGAGCTGTGAGGGTGAGGGCCAGAAGTTCGAACAAAAGAAGCTGAAAGTGGTGGCCTTTAGGGAGCAGGAGGTGGCGGTGGGAGGTCAGAGGACTGGTGTTGGACAACCTGATTATTTTAAACTTTGCTTACATAACTTTGATAAAACTGTAATCTAAATTTAAACAGAAAACACATCTCAGTTTAAAAGCAAAATACAAGGGTGGCTCGGTTGAGCATCTGACTCTTGATTTTGGCTTTGGTCATGATCACTCAGCTCATGGGATTGAGCCCCGCTATCAGCAGGGAGCCCATTTGGGATTCTGTCTCTCCCTCTCACTCTGCCCCTCCCCCCAAACAAATAAACTTAAAAAAGCAGACAAAATAAAAAACGAGTGCTTGTTTTGAGGAGATACAGAGAAGAAGGAAGTTGGGATCAGACTGTGAAGGAACCAGAGTGTCAAAGGGGAGTTTAAACCAAACTCCAGCGGTGGGGTGGCCTGGTGAGCACTCAAGTGGGGTCACTGTAATGCAGCTCTTACAGAGGTAGAAAAGATCCTTCTTTAAATACTTACTGACTTCATTCTCAGGGTCCTCTTACAAGTTATTCACACATTTATTCATTCAGGCACCACGCTAGGAGTTGGGAGTGTCGCAGCGGACAAATGGACCCTGTACCCCTGCCCTGGTGGAGCTGACGTTATGTGCTTCTCAGGGTGGTTGCGTGGATTTGGGACAAGTGAGGAATAACCACCCCTTGCCTCAGATTGACACCTCAGAATTCTTTCAACATGCTAGGGTGCGTGTGTGTGCGCGTGCGTGTGTGCGCGTGTGCACGTGCATGTGCGTGCATGCTTGTATGCTCTCCAGTGAGACCCAGCTTAATGAGATCCAGCTTAATTCACACAACTTCACGTTTATTTTGTGCGACCAATGTCTCTACACGTGATCGTGACGGTCAACAGCCTGCCCAGGTCTCCCTACTGGCTCTTCTTTCCCTTATTTAAGGCAGGAGATCCCTATGCTTTGTCCCTACTTCCTTTCACTGGGCTCTACATAAGGTCTCTTGACTGTGAATGGGAAGAATGACAGGCGATGGGGACAGAGGGACAGTGTGAGGTGGGCAGAAGTCACCATCAATAAAAGCCACTCTGGAGGATAAAACGACTGTGAAGGGCGCATGGAGAAGAGGTGGTGTCTCCCTGGAGGATGACGATTCCGGGAATAAAGGGCCACACAGAAGGAGGCAGATTCTAAAATGGAAAAACAATACTGGAGGAATGGATACGTGGCTCACAAAGGAAAACCTCACAAAACTTCAGAGAAGGGCATGATATGGTGAGAAAGGGGGGAGCTTGGGAGAGGAGGCATACAAAACTTATCTCCATTTGTTTTATCATTTGCATCCTTAGCTGGCTGCCTCTGGTGAGAAGACGTTTCAGAATGCCTTCAGAGATGGAGTCTCTCCTCCAAACTGTCTGTCGTAAAGGAAATTAGGGCACATTTCTCAAGAAGCTTGATCAAGCTGATGGTGAAACACCAAGGAAGCATCTTCTCTGCATCCAAATGGTGGGAATAGAGACCATCCCCCGACCCCCTTTAGTATTTAGATGGAAAAAAAAAGAAAAGAAAAAAACAAAACCAATTCAGGTAGATAAAATCAAGATTCCAGGCGCGCCTGGATGGCTCAGTCGGTTACGTGTCCAACTCTTGGTTTCGGCTCAGGTCATGATCTCACAGTTTGTGGGATCAAGCCTGGCACCACGCTCAATGCAGGGCCTGCTTGGGATTCTCTCTCTCAAAACAAATAAACAAACTTCTAAAAAATCAAGATTCTAAAGGGTTTCTTAACAAAAACATCATTGAGGTCAGAAAAAGTGTTGTCATATCCTTGCTATGTCAGAGCAGGAAAAAAAACCCCAGTAAGGCAGTGCCAACTCTGACTGTGCTTAATAGGGGGTTATTTCCATTCAGGGTGTGTTCTTGCAGGAGTTGAGCGATGCTAGAAATAACACCATGCAAATTCTTCTCTCTCTCTCTCTCTCTCTCTCTCTTTTTTTAAACAGAGAACTTACTATCATATCACAACTTACATCTATTTTCTGAATTCAGTGATTCTTCTCCCTGAAAGTCTTATTTACTCCTCTCCTCTTTCTCTCCTCCCTTCTGCCCCCATTGTGTATTTTGGAAAAGGGACCATTGAGAGAAGTGGTAAAGAAACGCTGTCCTGAGTATATGATGTGAATGTGTAGACGTGTACTGTTTCGAGGTACACAACAGGCTCAATGAAAATGCAGTGCATGATGGAGACTTTTTTAATTGGTGGAGGCCAGGCAGGTCTTCAGACAAGGGGGTAGGGGGTGACGGTTGTCTAACTCTCCCTTTGAAAACAGACTGCCCGGGTTGAATAATTAATATCATTATGATAAGAACAAAATAGAGATTCTTTTAAAAGAGTAATGATGGTAGAATCAGGATCTTAGTATGCTTGTGAGAGTTATTAAAATTGAATGCTCTGTGTTTCCTGTACACTCCAGGAATTGCAAGCAAAAGAAGATGGATTGGATTCAGCAGAAGGCATTAATATGCATGTTGTCAACTGAGCCTTTAACGAATTATTTTTTCAAAGATAAAATTCGAATATTTTCTCTAGAAACCAGGAAGCCTGTTTTACATTAGGTAACGGGCAGAGGCCGACTGACTTTGAAGCAAATGCAGCTTTAGATTCCCAGCCCCTCACTTGGGGCCCTTTCTTCTAAGGCTGGGGGAGAGGCCCTAATAATGTGTCCAAATGTTTTAGTAACGTTTGCAAAAGTAGCATATTTTAATTGCAGTCATTTAAGATTGCTGTCTCTTTCCACTCCAAATCTCTCTGTCTGATTTCCCCTCACACTGGGTGTCATTGGAGTGGTGGTGAGCATTTTGAGATGAAGCGAGGTGGAGGTTGGAGGGTTGGGAATAATTTAATTTGGGTTTAGTGAGATATGCTTAGGCACCATGCAATCGGTTTCCTATGGAACTAACTTACTGCCAGCCTTCTCAATGCAGGAATAGCTTCCAGGAAGACCCCTTCTCACCTGGTGCCCCCTCACCCAGCACTGTGACCCGGAAGTCTCATACATCGTGTGCTCTGCGGATCATCCCCTTATTCTAGTTGAAGAAAAAGCTGCCTCTACCTAAGCTGAAATTGTAGCCCACTTTTGTATTTTGTAGCATTTTTTTCCCTTTCAGATTTGTCTCACAAATAGAATAGTTGACAATTTAGAATTTTCTTTCAAGAATCCAAGTGCAGTGCTTCCCGTGAGAAAGCTGTTCAAGCTTTGTACCATGAGTACATCCACATTAAGCTTCTAAAAATTTTCCTAGGCTGGGAAGGGAAGCCTGAATATAGATTATAAAACATTTCTTCAGACGTTTGAAACGTTTCTTCAAAGAGTTGGTAAAGCTTGATGATGCCACTTTTCTCTGCAGTTTGGAAAGACATTTGGGAACATTTTAATAAAACAAGTGAGAAATTACAGACTGCTGTTTGGAACATATTTGAAGAATTCTTTCTTTTATCATATACATTTATTTATTGAAAAACTAAGAAAATTCATACCATTAATGCATATGAAATAAAAAAGACAAAGATTAGCATTGGCATCAATAGAAATCAGCCTGACATTAAGAAGCACATTGCAACATTATTTTTCCAAATCATACCAAAACTGTAATTCTTTAAGAACAAGAGAGAAATTTTGAATAATGAATAGGATAGGATTCTGGATTGTTTGATAATCCAGTTATAGAGGAGGAGTGAACCAAATGAATACACTGGAAAAACATTTAAATTCCCACCAGGTTTGAGACAAAATGCTAACATTGATGAAGATAATGCAAAACTTTTAATATACTGCAAACTAGTTAATGAGTGTCTTCAACTCAAGGAATATTTCGTTATTAATCACTGTGCAAGAAAACTTGAAATTCCTGAGATCTTACAACTTATACCTAAAAGAAACAGAGAAGTTTGACGAAGGTTTTCCCTAATTTGACAGCAATTCTACAAAACATACATTGCGCTACTACCAATAAGAAATTTGCCTAAATGATAAGTAATGAAAAACCATTTTTGAGCAATCACAGTAAAGAATAGACTGGATTCTTTCTGTTATTTCCATAGAAATGATATTATAAATCATAATGTGATGAGGATGAAGTAAAAAAAAAAAATAGAAAAGCAAGTATTACAGAACAGTCAGGCATTAGCTAATACATTAATTAATTATTTATTTTGAGAGAGAGAATGAGTGAGCAAGGGACAGAGAGAGAGGGAGAGAGTGAAAATCCCTACCAGGCTCCATGCTGTCAGCACTGATCCTGAAGTGGAGCTTGATCCCGTGAACCATGGGATCATGACCTAAGCCGTAATCAAGAGTTGGAAGCTCATCAGACCGGGCCACCCAGGTGCCCCTACAATTACTGTTTAATTAAAAATGTTTTGTGGCATTAATAAGTATCAAAAAATTTTTTGTTTATTGTGATTTATTTTCTCATTTTAAGTAAATATTCACTTTCACATCAAAATTCTTACTCTTTTCCTTAAAGAGGAACCCCAAATTGTAAACTTCAGGCCCTACCCTGTGGTGCCAGGGCTTGATATGACAGATATTGTGAAATTAATATACTCCGCCCGCTTGGGTTTTTCGTTTGTTTGTTTGCTGAGCAAGGCATAGGTTTTGCATCTGCCGATGAGGCCATGGGCAACAGTGTTTGCATCTCTTGAGATCCTCTTTCTCTCTCTCTCTTTTTTTAGGTTTATTTATTTATTCTGAGAGAGAGAGAGAGAGAGAGAATGAGTGGGGAAGGAGCAGAGAGAGATTGGGAAAGGGAGAATCCCAAGCAGGACCCTTGCTATCAGTGCAGCCCGATGTGGGGCTCAAACTCCCACACCATGAGACCATGACCTGAGCCAAAATCCAGAGTCCGACACTTCACCAGCTGAGCCACCCAGGCGCCTGAGGACACTCTCTGGTTAAGAGAGCTGGCAGAACACCTCCTCCAGTGTCATTAGTGGCCTCAGGCAAGAGCTTTTACTTCAGTAAACTATGCTGTGAAATATAATACAACATCTTGTCTTTTTAGAATATCTTGTCTTTTTAGAATATTGCTTTTTGTGCTTCCTGACTAAGAGTCCGGAAATACATACTAGTAATGGTGAGCAATGGTGTTCCAAATTTTATGAATCTGGGTGATTCTTGAGAACAGTTTTATTGCAAGGCTCGTGGTCCTTGGAGGCAAATGTTGCCCATGAGAAGTGCAGGGGAGTGACAGGGAGTCTGGGAAATGAGGAAGAGGTCTTTTCCCATTGGATGGACAATGGGCAAAGAATACTGTGGCAAAGAGATGCCCCCTGCCACTCACAAGCTGCATGATTCCTAGCATTAGCTCTTTCAGAGTCGGCGAAACTACTTGGGAAAGTGGTTTCCAATAGTCATTAAAAGAAAAAGATTACCGAGGCCTCTCGTCTGGGACTGTGCCACTGTTAGAGGAGCTCAGTGAGAGGATGTGACTTGCCAGTTGACCCACAAACTGGACCTGAGCAATTGGAAACTCCTCACCCCCCTTCCCTGTCCTTGGAATGTACATTCTACCCACTGGTTCTCACCCTAGGAGCCACCTCAAGGATACGGCTTAGAGAGTCATGGGCGGCGACCATCTCGACTAGGTACATGACTGAACCCCATTATGGCCTCTATATAAACTCTTAAGATTCTGCTGCGCAGGCGTTGAGATCCACTCATCTTGCGGCTGTCCGAGACTGGGCAGGTAAGTTGTCTTGCTTATTAAAACTGCCACCTACCAATCTGGAGTACGTTGTCTCTTTCTTCAGTCCTTCCTTGCTCTCTGTGTACAGGAACCAAGTTAGAATTTCACCAGGGGAACTCCTGAGGTTGCTAACCAAGTCAGGTGCTGGAAGTGCATGGATAACTTACATGCTGGTCTATCTCCTGAAGTAGTTAAGTAATCAACAGGAGATGTACATAAGTATACAATTGAAAAAATTTTTAAATGTTTTATTTTATTATTGAGACAGAGAGAAACAGAGTATGAATGGGGGAAGGGCAGAGACAGAAGGAAACACAGAATCCGAAGCGGGCTCCACGTCTGAGCTGTCAGCACAGAGCCTGATGCGGGGCTCGAACCCACAAACTCTGAGATCATGACCTGAGCTAAAGTTGGACGCTTAACCAACTGAGCCACCCAGGCGCCCCGTAAGTATACAATTTTAAGGTTTGCTTTATGAAATTGCCTTTTAAGTATAGGCCAATGATGGTTATTTCGTATGACTGGCGGTTTCATAGGACTGATTACCAGTGGTTTCATACGGTTCAACATAAATAGCTTCTGGAGGTGTTCTTTTCCTTTTGGGCCACTTCTTCATGATGCAGGACCCAATGACCAGTTTGGTGTGTGTAGTATCTCTGGTGCGTGTATCATATGTGCCGATACCATACAAATTCCTCTACACATTTCCAAATGCAGGGGGTGGGAGTCGGGGATGGTGGTAAGGTGTCATACTTCATTTAACAAGTCCTGCAGTTGTTACAGAAACCAACTCAGGCCTGCTTGGCTGACTGAAAATATCCTCAGACGAGGGGGGACTTGAGCTAGAAACTAAAGGAGAGGGTGGACTTAATTAGGGAGAGGGGTTCTGAGAGTTCATCCCTCCCTCTGTGCTCGCAAAAGTGAACAGACTGGAATGGGATTACTGGGTCCAGAAAGGGAAAAAAAGAAAATAGAAAAGAATGGCCCAATTTTGGTGAAGGGGGTTGTGGGACAGGAAGGGGAAGGTGGGCCCTGAGATTTTTTTTTTTTTAAGTAAACGGAAGGTCAGCCCTTGAATGCGTTTGGATCTTATTCTGAAGGTAATGGCATTCCTGGGAGACTCAAGGAAGTGTTTCAGGAGAGTCCCATGGGGCCCTTGCTCTCTGCATCTTACACCCCTCCCGGAATCCGTGTTCTAACAACTAGAAACCTGCACACACTGGGGCTTGAGGTGGCTGTTGTGTATCAAGGGGCACAGCGACTCTGGAGTGGTTCCACGGTTCTCCAAAGAGAACAGCCCTACCCTGCCTTAGAAAAGCAGCAATACCATTACTGAGAAAGAATAATTTCAGTATTTGTGTTTTCATACAATGCTTCTGTGTTTGTGTGTGCCTTGAAAAATCTTAGAGGCAACCATCAAGCCTAACAAGAACTAGGACCCAGGAGAGAATGAGTTCAGCTATATTATGACTGCCTTCTGGTCTATAGGGCCCTGGTACAGGTCTGATGGATTCTGCATAGATCAAAGCTCCAAATTACCAGGTGTCACCACCTCACACGGGATTATTGCCTGTGTGTTTTACGTGGCTGCTTCTCAGGAACGTTGGTGAGACGCTCATGATGAACCAATATGAAACTGTTCCTCCACTGTAATATTCTGGATCTTTGAAGAGACCACGGATCGACATAAAAATGATGCATACACGATGATACTAATATTAAAAATAATACTACACGTGGTGATAAGTGCTATTAAAACAGAAAACAGTTTAAGAGGGAGAGAAACGAATGGATGTTTGCCGTTTACAAGAGGGTGGGTTTGTAAATGCCATGCTATCTAGTTTCATTTAAGGATCATTCACCTGTCTCATCATCTTCTCTCCTCAATGTCTTTAAAGAGCAGGGTCTACTTTAATTTAAAAAAAAAAAAAAAAAGCCAGACTCCTGGAACCTTCGCGATGTCAGCAAAGCACACGTAGAAGCTGTAGTATACGATTTAGCCCTTAATTCCATTTGCCTTTCTTTGTTTCCCATTGTTTTCGCGTCAGCCTCGCCCGCTCAAAGTAGATCTTAAGCTCCTTGAAGGCAGGAGCCCGGCTTTAAAGCGCGTNAGGAAGCACAGGCGGATTCGCGGAAAATCGAGCGAGGGTCTCACACTTCAAACTGCAGCTCCGCCCTGGAGACGCTCTCCGCGGCCCGAGCGGCCGCCCGCCCGGGGCCCGGCTCGCTCCCCACACCCCTCGCAGCCCTTCCTCATTGCTGTGCCCCGCTGCGGCCAGCAGGAGGCGCCACGGACTCGGGTTAAGCCTTTTCCCCCCTTCCTACCCCACTTCTCCCAGCACGT
>NW_027528869.1:3899078-4009351 GCF_008692635.1 Crocuta crocuta
GCTTGGAGTCGGTACGTAAATACTCGCTTTGGAGTCTCGGGTCTCGATGTTGGGGTTTGGGGGTGTCAGGAAGATAAAGGGTCGAAGCAGTGGACCCGTTAACTAACCTGGTGTTAGGTGAAGCTCTTAAATCCAGCAGAACCCCAGCACTTGCTAATTTGGNGCTCTCTCTGGTCCTTGGGGAGGGTTAAGCCCCTTACCGACCAGAGAGGTTGGGCATGGGTGCCCCGGGCCAGAGCCACGCGCCGCGACCATCCGTCCAATCGACACGTTGCAGGTGAAGCCCCGTGCGCTGCACATCAGCGCGGCGGCGGCGTGAGTGTGCGCGGGGGTGAGTGTGCGCGGGGGTGAGTGTGAGTGCGCGCGCGGGGGCGCGTGCGCGTCGGGGGCGTGTGTGTGTGTGTGTGCGCGCGTGTCAGTGTGCCCCTTCCAAGAAATGCCCAGTGTGCACCCCAGTGCACAATCAGGACCCATTCAGCACAATCCCGGGGTGGGAGGAGGCGCTGCTGCTGGAGGCGGTGGGGAGAGCGAGACAGGCATGTCAGCAGCAATGCAGATGGGGCTGGGGGCCGCACTTGCTGGCGAGTTAAGTGGGGATTGTGCCTCTGCGTGTGAGTGTGAGTGTGTGTTGCTCTGAGGGGCCGCTTCGCCCGCCCTTCCTCCTTCCTTTCCACTTCCCTCCTTTGCTCGCTCCCTCCCTCTCTCCTCTTCCATTCAGGTTGGCTTTCCCACCTCTCATCCATGCCTGTCCCAGGAATGGTATAGCCAGACCTTTTCTGAATTATTTATAGACCGGTGCCAGCTGTTTTCAATTCCTCTCGTGTGCACTCTGTGGGAAATGCGGGGGTTCCTCCCCCTTTTCCTTCAAACGAATTGATATCTTTTTCGGAATGCATTTTTCTCACCCTCCGGGGACACTCGGAGCAGACCCTGACCGCCTCTTTTTCCCCCTTAGGAAGGGGACGCTTTGGGAATGACCATGCTCCACGGAGGGACAGAGCCGGCCCCCAGCTTCTCTACACAGAGCCTCCTCCGCTAAAGCTCCAAAAACCAAAAACCGTAATTGCCAGAAGAATCATTAAAAAAAATAGCCCAGCCACTAACCTCACATGCAAATGGAATAATTCCTCTGGATTCTGCATTGTGAGCTGCTCTCCATATCCTGAATTACCTTTGAATTCAGTCTTTTTTTTTTTTCTTTGAATTTGCATCTCTTCAAGACACAAGATTAAAACAAAATTCACGCCAAATTGGATTTTAAATTATCTTCCTTTCATTTACCCTTCGTCTTTCTTATGTGGATATGCCAGCGAGAAGAGGAGACTGGACATTCCCAACATGCTCACTCCCTTAATCTGTCCGTCTAGAGGTTTGTCTTCTACAAACCAAGGTAGGGCAAATTCTATGTTATTTTCGTCTCACCTGGGGTAGGGATTCCTTGTTTATCTCTCCCTTCAAATCCCTCAGGTGGAATTTTTGGAAGAAACGGTGACAAGATAATAAAATAAGGCTGTTTGCGGGGGAAAGGCTTATTACAAAGGGGGAGATCTCCCATCTTATTCCTTTTCCTTCCTCATCAAACAGGTTTTAGGTTTTTTAGGAGGCAGTGGGGATGGATGGATGTAGGGATGGAAGATGTTGAGTGGCATGAGGGTGTTTGTATGTAGACACGCATGGGAGACCTGTGTGATTTTTGAGTTAAATAGCATTTTATTCACCCAGGGCTAAAGCTCTGATTTTTATGGGAATCTAGAAAAAAAAAATGTTTTTTTTCAGGCTGGCTTTTCCCCCTTGACACTTCCGTGCCTCTCTGTCTCCCGTCCTTACCTTTCTAGGCTTTTAAAAAAAATTGAATGCCCTTTAAAAAATGAAAATGATGATTGAGATTACTGTGGTTGTTGCCCTGAAGTCCACTTGCTGTCTAAAGCATGAACACCGGGCCCCGAGATCCCAGGAGGCCTACTGCACNCACCTGGAATTGAAAGATGCTGCAGGTTGAGCTAAATCTTAAGCTTGGAAAGAAGGAATTCTGTCAATAGTCTCCCTTTAATTTATATCTTTTCATGTGCTATTATTTTTGAGCTGTAAATTTCTCCTTCTGTCTACACATCTATTTATACCCACACATCCTCCAAGCAAACTGTTACTTCCACACTCTTGCAAAATGGCTATCTTGCAGAGTTCTAAAATGCTGTGCATGTGGAAGGGGTGCAGAATTCGACACGTGAGTCTTTGTGTTAAACAAAGAGATGTGCCGTTTGCATGTGTTAGCCTTGTTCTTTCAAAAGAGAATTAATACTTTCTTCACCCCCCCTTATCCATTTTTATGGTATATGGAATGTGGCTAGGCAGTATTTTTATGGACTGGAAAAGAGAAATAACAGGAGAAACCGAAAAGACTTAGCTAATGACTCTTCGGCTAGCCACTCATGCAATCCAAGACAACTCCTGAGGAAAGCAGATCATCTACAGGCCGGAGGGCCCTGGTGGTGAACGGGGGCTCCCCTCCTTGGGCCACTGACCGTACACCCCCAAACTCCAAAAGTGCCCAGATGCAGAAATCAAGTTGAGATAAAGATCTTCAAAATAATGTAGCAGAATCATTACATCAGCAGTCTTCCTGAAAGTATTTTACATCCCCGATCTTTTTTTTTTTTATTCTGGCATTTTTAATAACCGTACTTTGAAACAGTCCAAAATACTGAAGGGATGTGGGGGAAGTAGCAGAAGACCCTTGTCCCTTGACATCACCCCAGCAGATACTTCTTCATTGTCCAGAAAGGATGGATATAATCCCCATTCGCTACCCCTCTCCCCCGGGTTTCATTCTTTCGAGCTTTTATTCGTTAGGCGGTGGTCTGTAACCATGGTGTCATCGGAATGAGAGAGTGGGATCCCACGTTGAGCCCTGTTCTCACCATGTCTACAAATAGCTGAGGTTATCGGGTGTGTGCTCACCTTACAGACACCTGGGCTAGTTCTCCATCTGCTTCTACTCCTTCAAGTGGGAGGACGTATTCTTAATTTTACTTCAAAATAGAACAGAGGTATGGGTGAGAAAAGCAATTCCATGTGCAACGATTTCCTACGTGCAGATGAGCAAGGCGAGGTGGGTGTCCGTAGGGCATATGCCCTTTTTGCATTCCCGGTGCCTGTGACAGAGCTCTACGGTGACTAGGTCCTTCGTCGTGTTGGTTGGTGACCAGGTTGACCACAGAGCTTTTGACAGAGTCTCAGCCACATTCTCCCAGAACGCTAATGGGAGTAAGCCAGGTTCTAGGCCATCATGGGTTGGCCCTAAAACTAGGCAAAGGACGAGAGATTAAAAGGGGAGGGTGCTGAGGAAGAGGATGACTTGAAGGGCATGAAAGATACAAAGAGAAGGGGAGGCATTCCAACTGGCAGGGGCTTGTGAAGCCTCGAGGTGGCATCACCACAGGTGGTCTGTACCTCCACCATGTCCAAAGCCGTTTTGGAACCCTGAGGAGGCAGGTGTTTTCCATCCTCATGAGCAGTCTTGGTGAGGCCGTGACTCAGTGGTGTTCTGGGCTGTCTCCAGGCCACCATCCTCTCTCTCTCTCTCTCTCTCTCTCTGTCTCTCTCCCCCTTCATGGCACAAAGAGCTGACTGGGTTCTATTTTGTCTTCTCTCCTTCTGCCACCCTCCTTACAGTGTGGGTTCCATAGGGAGGAAATGTGGCGGCTGGTGGGAGGAAGAGCAAATTTAATTTCAGTTGAGGAGCCTCTGTGATGTGCAATTAAGGGAAAGAAAAAAACCCGATGGGAAATAAAGACTTCCCAAGGCAGCAAGGTTAAGGGGTTTGGGTTGGTGATTTGGAGGGGAGCAGAACAGCATGGTTGCCTCCTATGTCTATGTTTCAGGTGTAGCAAAGCATGACGGACCTGTGAACACAGAGGGCTATGGCCGCCCAGAGATACCTGTTAACATGCAAAGAGAGGAGCAGGGTGTGCCCCGGATTGTGTAACTTCCTCTCTCTGTGGGTTCCATTCCTTCCAAGCCTGTCTGTCTGAAGGGTCTTCCTTTACCACCGTATATGTGTAATTTATGGCAGGGGTAGATGCAGAGAGAGGCAGAGAATAAGTGAGGGGGTAAAATGAAGGGAAAGGGGGAGGAGGAAAAAAAAATTCTCTAGTCACTACTTTGCGCATCAAGTGCCTTTCTTTTAGGCTGAGCCAGAAGAGCGACTTCCTCTGGTGAAGGGGGGAACAGCAGGTACCTTGATTTTGTATTCCTGCTTCACCTCGAGAGAGAGCCCTTGAGAACCTTGACCATCTTGTTTGACCTTCATGGACACGCACCAGCCTTGTGTGGGGAGGGGCATGGGCACCTGGGAGGTGGACACATGGGCTGAAATTGGTTGGGGGCGGTGATGAGTGGCGCTGGGCAGGGAGAAACAGGACTGGGCCGATCCAGCCCCTGGCCACATCATCATTGCCTTGGCAGACATTCTCCCTTCTACCCCATGAATACGATGAACCCAGGTTGCAGGGGTTTCCCCCCTCTTTTCTCGTTCAGCAAGATGAAGATGAAGGCGATGTGTCCACCACTGCTAACAAGTGAAAGCAAATATAATGAATATTTATGGAGTGGGAGATATAGGAGGCAGGGGAAAGCACAGGTTATATGGGAAGAAACCAGAGCAAAAAAATCAGCCTATAGAAGTCAGGGCCAGGAAGGAAGCCAGGGTGGAACTCAGCATCCTAAAGGCTGGCAAAGTGTTGTTGAGCGACAGCCTTCTCTCCTTAATTACAAAGGCTAGGGCTGCAAAACCACTGTTCTTTTGTAGCTTGCTGGGGGTCAGGAGCAGAGAAGCTGGAAAGTTAGGTCCCTTTTCACCACTGCTATTCTCCAGCCTCCTTAGGAATTCTAGAAATTTCCTTTCAGTAAATTACACTTTCAGTCTCTGCTACTGTGCATGCAGTCGGATACCAGTGTCATCTCTATAAATAAATATGGATCAAAAGAGTTGCTGGTCTAATGAATTGTTCACATTTATTAAAGTGCATCCCCTCTTTGAAACCACAGAAGTCGTCTCTAGGGAGAGTAGATTAGTGGTTGAATTGATACTATCTTTCAGAGGGATGCAGATGCTAGAAGAACAAAATGTAGTCGGAATGAGGGAAACGGCGCAAGTCAGAGGAGGTGGGCTTCTAGGGGACACCTGTGGCTGCTGATGGCATTATCTGTGGCCATCGTGTGGACGTGCTCTTGGCACCTTGTGAACCCAGAGAGGAATGTTCGGGAACCTTTCGTTGGTTCCTTGATGCTCTCCAACCACCTTATTTTTGTCTGTTCACTTTTTAGTGCTTGTAGCTGACGCTGGCAGAGAAGGGACGGAGTGCATATGTTGGCCCTTTGTTGAAATCCTCCGTGACTGCCCCGAGCAGAATGTTTGCCCTGCCTTCTGTGCATCGCCACTGCTTGTTCGTGATGATTAGCACGCTTTATCCTAATTTTGTTTAGATGCTTTGTTTCCCTAAGAAGTTTGTGAGCTCCCTGAAAACAGGGAGGGGTATTCATCTTGCAATCATTTATTCTTAACACAGCGCCGGGCACATAACAGATACTTGAGGAAATGTCAAATGAATGAGTGGAGAGAGAGGAAGTGCAATATTAATTAGTAAATAATGCCATTTCGTGTTTGTTCTGGTGGGTATAGGAATGATTTGAAGTTGCGCTATTGGATGAGATCAGGAAGATCAGAGCTCTGTGGCTGTTCAGAATGCATTTGCTCTGACCTTCTCATTTAATAGAAGAAATTAAAATGAGAAGAAATGCAGGGTGCAGGGACATGAAGTGATTTGCTTGGGGCCGTGTAGCTGCTTACTGGCATTGCTTGGTGCCCCACACCACTGAGGTTATCTGTGGATGTCAAATGTCTCCATCCCCGCTTCTCAGACTGTTCTGTTCATAGGAATCACCTGGGGATCTTGTTAAAGCGTACATTCTGATTCAGGAGGTCTGGGGTGGGGCCTGAGATTCCGCATTCCTGACGCTCTCCAGTGAGGCCAAACTCACCAGGCCACGCACCCGGGGTCTACCTCATGGCCGAACCTAATTCTACATCATGGCTCACACTGGCAGCTCCACATACATAGCCTCTGGAACTTTTACAATTTCTGCTTTGCCCTTAAAAAAGAAAAGATCCAAGAGCAATCCATGTATCCAAATTCACCCATCTCCCCTCTTCGGTCACTCTTCCGCCATCTTTTTGTGCATCTTTTTACCTCTTCACCTTTCATCCTCGGTGTATTCTTATTCTGGCCCTTCATGTAATTGATTCTTCTCTTTCTTTTTATGTTCACCTCAAGATAGTGTTTATCTGCTTATTCATGTCTCCTCGTCTCATTTCTTTCACACTCTCTTCTTTTAACTTTATTTATTTCCATGCCTTTTGCTCTATGCAGTTATTCAACAAGCGTTTGTTAAGAACCAGTATTTTTCAAACACTGCGTTATAAGAAAGAATTCGCTCTGGTTTGTACCTTCCAGTAGCTTATGATAGAATGGGGGAGACATGTGTAAAGAGATCATCGTATACTTAAGGAAGCTCTAGAAGGAAGGAAGCCTGGGAAAATGAGGTGGGCTTCACGGAGGGGTTGACATTTAAACTGTGTTTTTAATAATAAAGAGGAGTTTTGTAGGAGAAGGAGAGAATGGTCATTGTAGGAGGATGGAGAGCGGGTGGAGAGGTAAATTGCTGTAGAAGAGCAAGCCTTCTGCTCCTCCTTGTGTCCCTAAACTTGGGGAGAAGAGCAACAGAGGAATGTGCTGGTGCATTGATTAGGAATTTCAGATTCCAAACGATGAGGCCAGAGAATAAAGTCAGGGACTTCTTAAAAGGAAAGGCCAGAGGCTCTAATTTCTGCTTTAGTGATTCTACAGTTAATGAATCCTAGCCCTGTTTATTAGGCTTGCCTTTAGAATGAGCAAATGATACCATTTTCATGTTAGACCACTGGATTGCAACTAACTTTGTGGATGGCCATTATAAAGAAAGGGACAGCTGTTAGTTGGTTTGTAGCCAAGGAGAGAGCTGGATCCTAGCCCAGGCCAGGCTACTCCAAATGAAGGACCAGCCTAGGCCCATGTGTTTCTAGAGAGGTAGAGAGTCGCCATGCATTCAGACACTGGCCGCTTTCTTTAATGGCAAAGGGGAGTGAGGGAAGAGGGGCTCAGTTATTTCCAGTGAATTTACAGAAGGCTTTTGGTAGCCTTTTCAGATGGCCTGGTGTTTTAGAAGCATTCTTCATGGAGACGCCGAGGAATAGAGGTGACCCAAAGACACTTTCAGCCACCTCTTGATGGAACTGTAGCACGGGTGCTTAAGGGGGGAGGCTTAAGGGCGGAGCATTTTTTTCTGCTGCCCTTCCTGCTACCCTGCCCCCCTCCATTTCCACCAGCTTTCTGTGTCTTGTGGTTCGTATTCATTTCATTAGCAAAAGGAACCTAAACTCAGCTTGAAGACTTTTTAAAGATCCACTCCATATAAAGAGCGCATTGTGAGTGTGAAGGTGTGTGGATGGACAGATAGCACCACTGGGAGAAGGGAGAGGGGAGGAAGCCAGGCTCGGCCTGCGGGAGTGGCAGACGTGGAAGGCACTAGAAGGACAGAGAGGGGGGCGTCCGAAGTAGAGAGCTTCCCAGATTAGGATAATTTAAGGTTTTGACTAATTAACTCACTTGACTCCTAAAATCCAGACAATGGTCCACACACATCCTCCCCCATGTCTTTGTTCATGGCCCCACCAAGGCTGTGAATTTCCTTCTCCAGAAAGAAATGTCCATTTAATCTTTATTTGGATCCTGCCAGGGCTTCAGCTCGTTAGAATTTCTTAGGAAATTGGAGATCTTGTTTTTGTTTTCTGTTTTTTTGAGAGGTGGGATTTAAAGCCAACTGTGAGATAAAAGCACCGCATTGTTAAGGGAGGGGAGAAGAGGGGCTCGGAAGAGACCGGAAGCTGAAGTGATGTCTTTTATCCCTTTCTCGAAGCTAATTGTCCTCTGTGAAACTGCAAACATGTTCTGAAGCAGTCTGGTCACTCAGCTTCCACAGTTGCTGGTGTCTTTGGATTAGAAATGATTGTGTTCTGTGTGCATCCCAATATGTGCACACCACACGCACCCGTACACACCTGACTTGTATATGTGTGGTGTATTTGTATAGTGACTTACCTACCAAATACAATAGTGGAAAATAATCCTAAATGCGTTAAATGTGTCAGTGCAGTTTAGGTATGGTAATGCGTGTGTGTGTGTGTGTGTGTGTGTGTGTGTTTGTGTGACATGGGACAACAAGAGTATTAATACTAACAGGCACCTTGAAGATGATCTGTCTTCTACAACCACCATTTTAAAGCTGTGCAAATAGCTCCAAAGTTTAAGGACACATCCGTGGGGGAGAGCCACGTCCACTGACTCTCTTTCCAGTGCTCTTCCGTTCACCGCCCTGCCCCACTGGCCTCTCTGGAATGCACATCTCTTAAGTTAGCCAGTGCTGGACGTTTGTTTCTCCGTCTTCAGAGCCCTGCAGGGTACTGCTTGATGTGTCTTCAAACATGTTAAGCTTTTGCAGGGTGTCCAGTCGCTGTGTAAATGGTGATGAAGGGAGCAGTGGTCTTGAGAGTCAGAAGCTTCTTTCTCTTTCCGTGTGTGCTGCTGCACTTGGTGACCGTGTGCAAGCCATTGCCTCTGGGCCTTGATTTTCTCGTTTCTGAATCTGTGAGACAGGCCAGGCAGTGCTCCTTAGTCCCAGCTCAGTAATCAAGTCGCCTGGAGAGCGTCAACAAGGAGAAATCCAAAAAAGCCAAACAACAGCAGCAAAACAGTGATGTCCATGCCCAGGCCGTACCCCAGATGGTTAAATTAAAATCTCTCAGCCAGCACTCCAGGCAGAGGTCATTTAAAAATACTCCCTGGGGTTGGGGGGGGGGAGGTGGGGGTTCTAATGTGCGGCCCTATTTATGAACTATCAGGCAAGATGATTGACAAGCCGCCTGGTCTTTCTACCTGTCCTGCGGTCCTAGCATTTTCCCAGGTGGAGCGGGACCCTGTCGCGGTTCAACACTTGCATGAGGAGCAGAGGGTCCCTGAACCAGAGGTCCAGGAAGCGGTTGGCATAGGAGGGGATTTAGCGTGCAGGGCGCATACAAGGGGTGGGACAGGTGTCGCACTGGGGGCAGGGCCACATTTATTCCCGAGCGCTCTCGACGTTGACGCGGACCTGGCGTGGAAAGTTAGGGAAGTCGAAGAGCTGCTTTCCCTGACACCCCTGAAACAGGCGTGGCTGTGAAGTAGGGCGAGCGGCCTGTGCTTCTGCAAACATCTTTCCTTCCACTTAGTCTTTATTGACAGGGCCCCATTTCTTGTTTCAGAGAGAAAGCCTCATTACATTCCTGTATAGCAGTGTAAATGTAGGAAAACTATTAATAAATGGGGCTGGAGAAGCAGACCCTGATTGACTGGTGAGGGGTGTGAATGGTACAATTATCTTAGTGCTGGTTGGAATTCACTAGCCACGTTACCCTCCCTCTCAGTGCCTGAAGTAGAATATTAAAGGCATGAAGAGGAGGAAGAGGGTGGGAGGTATTGTGCTTCGTTCTTCTCTGACTGTAACTTTAATCACTGATTATTAGGCTAGCTGGGTTAATAGTTTTCTCACATCCTTCCTTTTTGGCTCTCTCCCGGCCCATTTTAAAATAAATGTGAACCTAAATGTAGAGGTAAGAAAAGAGCAGATTTATGGATCTGTGTTCCTTTAAAAAGACAAACCATAATGGGGGCGCTTGGGTGGCTCAGTTGGTTAAGCGTCCGGCTTCGGCTCAGGTCATGGTCTCATGGTTCATGAGTTCGAGCCCTGCACTGACAGCTCGGAGCCCGGAGCCTGCTTTGGATCCTGTCTCTCCCTCTCTCTCTGCCCCTCCCTTGCTTTTACTCTGTCTCTCAGAAATGAATAAATGTTAAAAAAAATTAAAACAATAATAAAAAGACAAACCACATGAGGGTAAAAACCCTAGTTCTTTTTTGAACATCAGCTGATAGTGGCTGGAGATGAGAGAGAAAGGTCAAGAGCCTGGTTTGGCCTCTCACTGGGGTTTGGTGGGATGTACTGAGGCTGAGGCACTAAGCGTTTAGGAGAAACCCAAGAAGTGTACTCACTGATCTGAATTTTTAGATACATCTTTGTTGCATGTTGATTTTCAGATAAATCCTATGTAAGCAAAGCATCCAAATCATTGAGACACTGAAGCCTTTTCCCTTTTATTTGTTATGCAAGCCAGCTTTATCAGGGGCCAGAATTGATATCTTCAGGGTTTACGGCTTTCCTTTTTATCACCTTGTTAGAGATTCCAAGATCGTTTCTGGGCTTAAAGGGGGAAAGGGGAAAATTTCAGTCCTTACCTGTTCTTTTTACATCTTCATCCTGCTTTTTCCTTCAGCTCACAAAGGACTGCAGAAGAAATCCTAGCCTGGCCAAATATGGGTGCTCAGATATAGTAGGTCCTTCTTGGGTGGGACATGTTGATCCCTGGGATTTTTGGAGAAAAAAATGCTGACTGGGTTTTCTTAGAGCCTGCATATAGAAGAGAAATCGCTTTCGTTTGTTGATTAATTTGTCATTTTTCTATGAGAACAAGATTCATGCTTTATGTCACTTTATGTCCCCAGTGCTTAGCAGAATGCTCTCTGCACTTAGACAGTGCTCGGAAAATGCTGGTTGTCGATAGAGATGATGATGAAAATGAATGTGCATTGAGGATAAAGTTGACGTATTTATACCTTTAATGTTTCCATTTCCTTACCACCCGAGCATGTCTTGATGATTTGGGTGAATTTTACTAGAGTTGAATGGATGAGAGTATCTTTCATGCTAACTGTAGGCCGATAGAATGAAACTATGCCCATTTCTTAGTGTCTCACCTCTTTGATCTTTAGTTTACATTGTGTTGAACAGAGGGTATTTCTTCAAAGCCCTTACCCATTACTAATTATGTTTTTCTCCTTTCCTCCAAATTCTGTGTCCATACTGTCCATTCCGCAAGCCCATTTTAATGGCTCTCTCACCCATAGTGTCTTCCTTGATCTTACCGGCTAGAAATAAGCTCTTCCAAGTTGTTGGTTCACATACTACTTTTATTTTCCCTTTGTTTGTAGCATTTTTCTTATGCTGGCTTTTGCGACCCATCCCTTGGGGGCCTTTTCATCTCTATCCCCCAGTCACCTTCACTGCACTGGGCTTTGTGGAATGAATACGATCATGGTTATTCACCTTCTCAGTCTCTCCTTTTTCTTTTGCACTATTTACAAAGATGCTTTGATTTCAGCATAAAATTCAAGATTGACTCTGAAATGTATGAATGATCTTTCAGTCACCATGGTGGAGAATCTAGTTTATTGATAAATCTGCATTTGTGAAACTGAGACAGAGATTGGGGAAAGGAGTGAGAAGGTCCTGGAATTAGCCAGAATTTTTTAAGACCAGTTTAGAAATCAGTGGTAGAATGAAAATGCTAAGAATTGTTGCTGTCAGTCCAAATATAATAGTTATCTAAAAAGAATTGTCTTGCCTTTGCTTAAGACAATCTTCTGTTGAAATTGGGCCTTGGGGCGCCCGGGTGGCTTAGTCCGTTAAGCGTCCGACTTTCGCTTAGGTCANACTGGGGGCAATAGATGTTTGTGATGTGCCCATGATATCCAGGGTTATGTTAACATATGTTATCACATTTAATCCTTACCGTAAGCCTGACATAATTTTGTTTCTCAGGTGAACAGAGTGAGGATTAAAGAATTCAAGGTCACACAGCTATGAACAGCAAGCCAGGCTTTCAGCTACATCCTTCATTCTAACCCCTAGCTCTTTAAATTATAAAGAGCTGCCTCCCTATAAAAGAACATCAGGCTTTATGTTGTATGTAGAGGAACCTGTATGTAGCATGTACTTTGAAACTCTGTGTTTTGTCTTCGGCAAAAAGCAAAGTTGTTTGCAAATGAAAACATGGATCCCTACAAAATGGCCAGTTTCTAGAGCTTAATTTATTTCCGTGAAGACAAAGGGGAGAAGTTCATGGTACCGGCAATCACCATCTCTTCCATTTCACATGATGGTTAAGGCCTGGGCACCATCTTCTTATCTGGGGCCTGCCATTCTTTAGATACACTTCACCTCCAAACTTAAACTCTTCTCCCACTAAGAGGAAACGATCCTTTCCTATTCATTTGATTGTGGACATTTTGAAGACTGTTCGTTTTCTTGTACCTGTTCCTTTCTCAAACCCGTTTCAAATACTACTTTGGGTGGAGACAAATGGTTAGAGTAAGAGAATGGCAGTCAGGAATACTGTTTTGGGGCACCTGCGTGGCTCAGTCGGTTAAGCTTCCGACTTCCGCTCAGGTCATGATCTCGTGGTTCGTAAGTTTGAGCGTCGTGTTGGGCTCTGTGCTGACAGCTCAGAGCCTGGAGCCTGTTTTGGATTCTGTCTCCCTCTCTCTGCCGCTCTCCCACTCTCTCTCTCTCTCTGTGTCTCAAAAATAAATAAACATTAATTTTTTTAAAAAATCTTAAAAACAATACTGCTTTGTTGTTGGGTTTTGGTTATTAATGGAATCATTATTTTATGAGGTAGACTTACCTCATTCCAAAAAGAGTATGAGGAAGCTAGTTTTGTTTCAACTATCTGTGTTAACCTTTGACACAGAGAGCAGTGTATGTATAAACATATACTCTAAAGGTTAAATTCCCTGTCTTTATTTTTCCGTCTAAGGAAAGACACCATCTCTTGGTGCCACAAAGAGTTCTGGTACCTTAGCACCACCACATAAATATTTTTAAACTACTTCCCAGTGACTTCCAGTACAGCGGTATTAAGGAATGAACACTGGCCGATGGGCCAGGAAACAGGGCCCCTTGCCGACCTCACCTCAGCTTTGTGTGATTCAGGCGGGTTACGTAACCTTGCTGAGCTTCCTTCCTCATCTGCAAGATGAGTTCTTTGGGGGAGACAGTTATCGTATTGTGGATCACATGAGGAAACGTAAAGAATCCCCTCAAACCATAAATTTAAAATACACACATATGCCTGTACAATATTATTATTAATAACTCCATCCTGGTCAAGAGAACAGCTTTCCTGGGGCCTTTAGTGCAGTCATCCACTCCCCGTAGGCAAGAGAATAGAAAATATTTGTTGGAGAAGATGGGCAACTGGTGGCCAGTTCCCCCGTGTTCCGAATGTGGAGTAGCACCAAGGCGTTGTGACCTGTGGTGTGAAATCTTTGGTCTGCATCTCCTCAGGTCTCTGTCACGGTATTTACCTAGGCAACGAGATAAAAACTTGACAGAGAGGAGAGCAAGACTAATCTTTCTAGCTCTATGTATAGAACAATTTTTTATTTCCAGGCTTATCTTTTATCTTCACGTGACCCAAGAAGAGTAGAGATGGAGATGGTGACCAAGCCAACGAAGCATCAAAGGCCGTTTTACGCTCAGGCCTCCACTCCTGCCTCTCTCCCTGCTGTGCCCTCCCTCCCCTCCCCTCCCCTGCCTCAGTCCCATTCTGCCTTCATGAGTCAGCTCAGGGATCCCCTGCTCCAGGTCTTCCGGGTCCCCTCAGGCTGGAGACACTGCTTTCTTCGTGCTCCCATAGTTACCCATTTGAGAGGACTCCTGCTATGTCTCTGCCTCCTCCGTCTTTGAAGTGAATTTCTCAAGGGCGGAAACAGCCTCTACTCTGGACCCTCTGCATGCCTCTCAGAGTGCTGGCCCACGGTGGCCATGTAGTAAACAGCTGCTGACATGGTATGAGGGCCGGTAGGCCCTGTGCTCGGTGCTGTATGTGCATTTATGAATGTAGCCCTTCCAACTACCCTAGAAGGTAGGTAAAACTATTACCTCCATTTGATGCAGGAGGTTTCTAAGGCCTGGAGAAGTTGAAACTTGCTTAGCTCAAGTGGCAGAGCCGGGATTTGAACCCAGCCGTCTGGCTTAAGCTCACATTCTTAAGGTTTATGCTCTGCAGCTTTGTACTAAATTTTTATGGTTGGTTTGAACGATCAGGGACTTAGAAGAAGCATGGGGTGTGTCTGGTTTTACATAGTGAGGACAGTGGAAGGAAGAGAAGAGAGTGCTCCACAGAGTTTGGAGAGTGGTTAGGACCTGGATCTGTATGAATATTTGTGGATCTCATCCTTCTGATGTGCTAATGAAATACGGGACATACCCAGGGCTTCCAGAAATGCACGGGCATGCGATCTGTGTAATTACCGTGGAGTTTTGCATGAAGTGGGTTGTTACTTCCAGAACGTGTGCTTCTCGACTGCTTGCTGTTTCCTTTTGGTTTCTTGCGTTTTCCTGGCCACCGTGTCCTTCAGTGGTACGTTTAAAGGTGCTGGGAGGTGGTGCCACTGGTCTGCGTCCTCCTCCGTGCACTCTTCCTGCACTCCAACATGGTGGCACATGTCGAAAACAGTGGATGAGACCAAGAACTCAGGAGTCAGACAGTCCGGGTTTCTCTTCTACCCCTATTAGTTTAGTGGGCAAATGTCTTCAGTTCTCTCTACTCCCAGATTCTTTGTCTCTAAGATGAGGTGTTAATAATTCTGGCCTTCCAGTTACTCTGAGGATGAAGTGCGTTACTTCGTTTTGAACAGCATTTGTCACAGAGTAAGCATGCAGTAAGTAGTAACTGCTTCGATGGCCCCTGGCCCCAACCAAGTCAGAGCCAGTTTTGGGTAGCAAGAGTGTCATGTATGAGGCAGTTGTGTCTGAATTAGAGGCTTCCGGATCAAGACTGGCATTGCTTTCTTTGAGTATCTCATCAAATCATAACTGGCAAGAGAAGAAAGTATGGCCAGGAGCTGAACAGGAATTTCTAGCGCAGAAAATGCGGAAGAGGCAGACGCCCCAACCGGAACCGGTTAATGCAGGATTTAAGGACCGAAGTGAGCTCTGGGCAAAGTGGCCATGAACTGATCAAACCTAGGATAAAATGAAAAGCTGTAAGGAAGCCTGCAAACAAACAAATATAAATCTCGAGAAAGACAGGAAAGCTTCCAGTGAAAGGGTAACAGAGGTGGAGATAAACCAGCCTGGCCGTACTAATGAAGTCGTTTGCGTTTCTGGAGTGCCTTAGCCTTGACGCAGGGCTTTCTCAGAGGTTTCCTTCCCAACACATTTTTTGATCTTCCGGAGAGAACCCACTAGGAGGAATTCTGGACAGGAACTATTCTCTCCATTTTACAGATGAAGAAATTGACGTACGAGGTGCTCTAGTCAGTGTCCAGAATGGTGCAAGTCAAGGAGAAGAAGAGTTGGAACTCAGTCTCAGCTTTTCTAAATCCCAAATCCGGGCCTCGCTCTTCCCTTGCCTCCGCCTTGAGAGAGCCCTGGAGGGCAGCTTGCTACCTTGCGAAATCTTGAAGGAAGTTTAATTAGGCAAACAAAGAATTTATTCTAAAACGAAAACAATGACTTTGATGGGCAGGGGAAGATGTTTACTGAAAAAGCCAGGTCACATATTATGCAAAAATAGAAGGGTTTGGTGCATGAAAATTATTATTTCACTTCTTTATATTTTTCCTGTCCTTTCAAAATTTCTACAGCACATTATTTTCACGTTCAGAAAAGATGAGGTAGGAAACAAAAACAAGAGCTTTAATTATATCAGGAATTAGATAAATGGAAAGGGGTAGAAGTCATCTGCATAAGGACAGGAGGTAGTCTTACGTTGTAGGAATAGAATGAGGAAGTGGTTACTAATATGGTCACACACGCCGGTGTGTTGTAGGTATGTGTGGGTACGTGTGTATGTGATCTGGATTTTCACGTAGCTTAGGGAACACAAAACCCGGTTAAAGTTGGAGAAGATTTTAAAACATCAATTAAGAGTGTAATAAATAACCTCGGGCCTTAATGACAGATTCTAAAATGCCTCTAACAAATGGTCACTACAAGGCTGAAGGCTGCCATTTGAGAAGATCATAGAGGATTGGAAAGATACCTGCGGGCCAGCTTAAAACCTTTTTCAAGAAAGATGGCTGGGAATTATAAATGGATAAGCCTAAGTGTTAAATTGGAAAAACTGTTGAACCTGATAGTCAGTAACCCAAACCTTGAAGAGACCAGGGCACAGGACCCATCAAGATGGCATTTTAGAGAACAAACCCTATCAGATCTATGGTTTTACCAGAAGGCCAGGCCCGGAAGCCTGTAGCAAACCGCTGTATGTAATTAAGGAAAAGTAATGAAAGTTTTAGATCTCCCGTCCCCTGAGATTCTAATTTTTAAACAGGGAAATGGGAGTGGGCTAAGTAGATGGTGCTCAAAGTGGAGTTGGGCGGTGGCTGGCAGCAGAGGTGATGTCGTCGAAGTAAGGTTTGTTCCCAGCTGGGGAGCACTTGATTTAGATGGGGACAAGGAAGTGCTATGCCTGCCTTTCATGTCTGAAGGAATGTGCTCCTGGCCGAGCAGTGAGGAGGTGTTGTGTCAGGATTGACTCTGAGGCTGGGCCCTGGGCGCCGCGCCGCCACACCGGTTCTCTGCTGTGTCTTTGCCTCCCCTCCCACTGCCAGTCCACACATTGCATGTGACCAGCGATTCCTAAAATGCATGCTCTGGACCCTCTTTCCAGAAAACCCACCTTTTGTAAACGGCCCCATGGTTCCCCATAAAGTATTAGGGGGGTTAGGATCCAGCCCGTCCGTGGATGCCGGCTTCAGAACCCTCGCTCTAGATCATGTGTCCAAGGTCCACCCTGGCAGATTTTCCTCCAGTTATTTGTCTCTGGAAGGTGGGGGCCATGGGGAAGAATTGTCTTCGAGACCCCAACTCCTTTGTCCTTTCAGGATTAACCGGCCTCACAGGTATGTTTGCAGACTGTTTACGGAGGTTTGTGTGGGGTACCGGGCTCTTTGTTTGCTGTGGAGTCAGGCACAATGGCTGTCCTCGACGAGCTGACACACCAGGAACTGAGACATGGGCACCTAGGGCTGGAGAACGAGGCAGAACTGATGTGTCTTTATTTAAAGTGGTCTCAACCGAGTGATGTGGGAGTACTGGCTATCTGGCTCAGGTGTGAGCGAGCCAGCGCGGCCACTTGGGAATTGGGTTGAAGTGCTTTGGAAGGGGTGAATGGAATTCAGGTGACACTGGCATAAAGGAGCCCTAGCTTCATTTCTGTCCCTACTGTGATAGCCCTCTCCTCGTCTACCCCAGCTGCCTCCTTGACTCCGGTCTAAGGCCCTGAGGACAAAGTCTAGCCAAAGATGAATTCTCGCTCGGGACTCAAGAGTGATGATTTCTTGGTTTCTGATAGGATCCTCCTCATCTGTCAACATAGCTGATATTCAGTGGAGATAACCTTTTTAGATTCCCTTCTTACCCTTACAATTGGAGCCTTGTTTCTGTTTTCTTTTTTTTTCTTTTTTAAATGTTTATTTATTTCTAGGAGACAGAGAGAGAGACAGCGTGAGCAGGGGAGGGTCAGAGAGAGAGGGAGTCACAGACTGAAACAGGCTCCAGGCTCTGAGCCGGCAGTCAGCACAGAGCCCGACGCGGGGCTCGAACCCATGAACCGTGAGATCGTGACCTAAGCGAAAGTCGGACGCTTAACCAACTAAGCCACCCACGCCCCTTGTTTCTGTTTTCTACCAGAAGTCAGGTGGTCCCTTTCCAGGGACCATTCCAGTAGCAGTATCCTCAGCATTTCGAGGCTGGTGCTGCTGTGGCTTTTAAACCAAGGCAAACCTAGATCTTGAATAGTGTAAATCCAGAGGTGGACTGAAGCCTTGTGACCACTGCTCATAGAAGCAGCCCCTGGGATTCCAGAGCCAGGTCTTTGATGTCAAAGGGACTTGGGTTCAGATTCCCAAGTTTGCTACTCGCCACCTTCAGCTCCCCTCTTCTGTAAAGTGCAGGTTACGTGAAGGTGAGATGAGGTAAGGTATGTGAAGTGCTGGGAACTTAGCACTGTACCTCTCCACCCATATCCCATGAGCAATGCTGGCGAGTTCTCAGTAGGGCAGGGAAAGAGCCCTCACTGACCTTTCCCATCTTCTGTTTCTCCCACCCAGGTGTCTACCCCAATTTCTCAACGACCCTTCTCTTTGGCTCTGGTGCAAAGAGAGGAAGAAATAGAGAAGCCCGATCTGTTTATTTCTGCTTATGCGGGAGACGGAGAGGAGTGTATGAAATCCAGTGCCCTGAGGAATGGGGAGTGTTTTGAAATAAGTCTTGAAATTGGGTGTGCCTTGGGGGGGAGCAATGTGGGGAGACCTGGGGGCTGAGATCCTTGTGTTATTAGAGACAATGGCAGTAGCAAGGAAAGAAGGGGAGAAGAAAGATTGATGAGAGGAAAGGGAGGAGACCACCCTAGCCGGGACGTCAGCCTCAGTCAAGTTCTTTGGCTGTTCCTCCACCCTGTGTGTTGAGGAGGAAGAAGACAGGGAGGGGGTGAAGGGGAAGAGGAGGGGGTAGAAGAAAGGAAGGGGTAGAGGGTGAGGGACCATTAGGTGGTTTCCACCTCAGCCAGGGGGGACGGGTCTAGTGCAGAGTGCCTGTCTGACCGTAGTCCTGAGAGAGGGGAGGTCCCCACCCCCCCCTGCCCCNGGAGGAGAGTCAGGAAGCGACAGCTGTTCTGCCACCCTGGGAAGCTCTGTCTGGACTCCGGGGAGTGTTTGCGACCTCTTTATGGAGGTCAGCCAGCCCGCCTGCCTGCCAGCCCCTCCCCAGGCTTCCTTGGGTGTCACAGCCACTGTGATCATCCAGCACGCTGCCGCGCGGAGATGCACTGTCTGCAACTTGCTCTGTGACTTGCTCTGTGTACATTTCTTTGTCTTACCCCCGCCTCTAAATGGTAGCAAACAGACATTTTGGGAAGGAATTAACCCCTCCGAATTTAGAGTGTCAAGCATTCAAATGGCAAACAGAAATCAATTTTGGAATTTTCTTGGTCTTAGGTTATTTGTACCATGGTGTCTACACAGGCAGTCCAGGGTTACTTTCATACAAAATGAATGCGGTTTGCTGATACGTGAGTTTAATAACTGCAGGCTGGCGGGATATCAGCTTCCGTGAAACCCTTTTGTTTCCAGTGGAGAAGGGATGGTGTATATTAAAAGCATTGGGTCCCGGCCTCCCTCTGGGATCGGAATTGGGTGGGAGTGAGGTGGGTGTGGAGGCAAGAAGAGCCTCCCTTTGCTCCTGGTTCCTCGGTGAGGTCGGGCTCCAGCCCAGATGCAGCTGGTGGGCGAAGCCACTGCCAAGTAAAGCCGTGCTCCCCGCTGCTTGCTGTGTGCAAGAGCCAGCTCCGTGCACGTGTGTGCGCGTGCGTGCATGTGTGTGTGTGAGAGAGACAGACAGAGAATATGAGAATCTGAATGGGAAATTAGTCCTTCTCGGGATACAAGAAACATCAGAGAATGTTCACAAGGACACCGATTCTGATTTCCTACTCGGGCGCCGGTGTGTTTGAAACGATGCCCAGGTGGTTCTAATGTACAGCCAGGCTTGTGAATTGCTGTTCCAGACCTTCTGCCCCACTTCTCCCACACCTGCTCCTGTGTCTCGTATGTGCATGGTTACGCTTCACCTCCCAACGGTGCTGCTTGCCACAGCCCCTCTCAGGGAGGAAGACAGTCCCGATTTCCTGAAATCCCTGCCTGTTCTTGTCTCCCGGTCCAATGGACCCATGTTTCTAGAAGACATGGTAGGTTGATTAAATAAGTGTTCTTAACGTTGTAATTTTATGCACACAGCTCCTCACGCTGTGGAAATAACTGTTCTTAGATTTTCCCTTGTAAGTGGATTGTTGAGATTGCCCAGGGGGAAAGAACTTTCTCTAATTTTAATAAAGCAGGTGTTTATTTAGCCACTCAGTTAACATTGTCAACCGTTTCACTCTTCATTCCATTTTGTGCTATTTCAAAATGTATACTGACGAATGCGTATGTTGGATTCGTGGATTCTTGCCCACTCCCGTCGCACATCAGCCGCTGATCGGCCCAGATGGATCCTCCGTGTCGTACCTCCATTCAGATCTCCAGCAGCGCTCCTTCCCTAACTCGCAGTGTCTTTCTTCCCCTGTCCCCCGAAGACCTGGGTTCACCGCCCTCATGACCTTCAGGCTTTGCTTCCCTCTACTTCTCTTGGATCACTGACCCTTGACTTGTCCCCGTGGAGCTTCTTGTTGTTTCCTTCTCTGCCCGTTCTCCCACTCCATGTTTCATGGCGCTCCGATGTCTCCGTTGCTGAGCCATCGACTGGCAGTCATGTCTTCTTCTGCTGTCCTGTCACTCTTGAGGGCAGTTGAAGGAAGTCAAGAGTGAGTTCACTTGGGCTGCTTCAGAGCCCTTCCTACAGGACTCCATCATCGCTGAAAGATGGGGCGCCTCGTTTTTCTCATGAGCCCCAGGATCACATGCTCACCCAGTTCTTAAAACATCGCCTCTCTGAGCATTCTGTCCTCCATACTCCTGCCTATGGTAGAGGGGCTCATCACACTTGGCTGAGAAAAATCAACACTCTCTGGTAAATTTTTTAATGTTTTATTGTATTTTTGAGAGAGAGAGCACGAGCAGGAGAGAGAGAGGGAGACACAGAACCCGAAGCAGGCTCCAGGCTCTGAGCTGTCAGCATAGAGCCTGACGTGGGGCCCGTGAACTGCGAGATCGTGACCTGAGCTGAATTTGGACGCTTAACCCACTGAGCCCCCGAGGTGCCCCAATGCTCTCGGGCATGAGTGTCCATAATCATTCCCTTCCCTTTTTGGCATGAATATTTGTCCTTCTCTTTTGTTTGCCGGATGCTCCAGAGGAGTCTTTGCCTCCTTCACAACGCGGACAGCCCTGGCCTCTGACCCAGTCCGTCTTTTTATCTGGAGTTTTGTTGTCATACTCAAGGCTCCCGCTTTTCCTGACATCTTGAAACTCTGTCTCACTACTGATTCCTCACTGCTGCTTTCAGTTGTTGTTGCCTTAACACCTCTGCTTATTGAAAACAAAATTCATTTTCCCCCCAGCTGAACACATCTTTCTGAGGTCGCTGTTTCTTGCCTCGTCGCAGAAAGGCAGCAGAGCCTTGTGGTAAAAATCATGGACCTTGGAGCCAAAGTGCCTGATGTCAGTTCCTAGTGGTGAGGCCTTTGAAAAATCACATACCTCTCTGAGTCTTGGCTTCCTTATTTATGTAAATGGAGATAACAGAGCAGTTTCAGAATGCCATTTTGAGGTTTGAATAAATTAATAGCTGCGAAGTACTTAGGACAGTGCCTGGTACATTGTGAGTGTTCAGGAAATAAATGTTAGATATTATTATTATGTCTGCATGGGTGGTTCTCAACGGGGGATCATTTTGCTCCTCAGGTAGCATTTGTCAATGTCTGGAGACATTTCAGATTTCATGACTAGGGGAAACGGAGGCCACTGTCATTTAGCGGGTAGAGGCCAGTGATGCTGCTCATTGTCCTCCGGGGCCCAGGACAGCCCGTGGTGACAGTCATCCAGCCCAAATCTCAGCAGCGTTAAGGCCGAGAGGTAGCGTTCTGCATCTTGGCCCCAGCAACGGCCACCATCTTCTCAAGGTGTAATCTGGTGTCCATTTCTGTTCTTTTCCTCAGTCCTCAGCTCTTTGGAAGGCTCACTTTATCACATGGTTTCAGTCACAAACTGATTTCAGGGATCCTGAAGTCCACATTTCCAGCGTTCTGATTGTGTCTCCAGTGGTTTTTCAGAACAGTCTCCCCGATCGCATTCCCTCCATACTGGAAAATGTTAAAGGTGGAAAAAAGACCTCGTGTTCCTCTCTCTTCTCTATGCAAATGGCCATCGTTTCCCAACGTTTCCACGGTTGCCAGTGGCACACAGTCCTGGCGCTGCTTCCCTCTGGCTGTCTCTCCCGAAGCCCCCACTTCTCGTCTACACCAATTTCTGCCAGTTCTCTCCCTGCATTGTTTCCTCTGACCCTCATTTCCATTTCCAAGGCTACTGCTTAGTACAGGACTCTGGCCGGCTTCCCTGCGTCCCCTCCCCTCTGCCATCCTCCACACAGCTGCTGGAATGGTCTTCATTAAACACTGTTTTCCTCTGCTCAAGAATCCACAGTGGCTCTCCATTACCCCTTATTAGCAAAAGGAAATTCCCCATGAAGCCCTTTACGGCTTGACCTCCCTCTCGCCACGGGCCCCCAGCCCAGCAGCCTGACGGCCTCTGCGACCGTCCCTCTGGGCCGCTGGGTGCCCACCTGTCTGAGCTCTCTGTCCTTGTCCGTGTGTCTTGGTGGCTTATAGTTTCCCTCCCTGGAATGCCTTCCTCTCTCCTTTTTGCCAAACCATGTCTGTCGCCTCTTTCAAAAGCTGGCTCAGTTTTGAACTCCCTTAGGGAACCTTGCTGCATAACCCACCAGATTCTCCTTGTCCTGCTACTCAATGTTTCATTTTGGTCTTAAGTACTTATTAAACGCAGCCTACGTTAATTTACACCTGCTGATGTGTATAAAGAATCTCTAAGTATTTGTAAGGCTTTTCCAAATGTGTATGTTTCATTCTTCCACCTTTTTTTTTTTTCTAGTACCTCTTTTTTTTTTAAGCTAATTCCCACAGCCCAAATAAAGTACACTGGATATAGCAGCGCGTCAATAAATGACGTGTCTGTAACTGTCATTTTTTTTCCTTCAAAGCTCAGGAGGAACTCCAAGGGCACGTTTTGTGGGTGACTTTAAAATAACTGGCTCTTCCCTCTGTGGTTGTGTTGGTGGGTCTGCCAGAGGGGCTGCCGGTGGGAACGAGGATGTGGTGTGAGAAACCCACACGAGGGCCACAGCCTGGGCACGAGCTAATGGAGAGCCTTCCTAGAGAGAGAGGAGAGAAGTAGGCATCTTCAGACACCGAGCACTCTGGGTGTTGTAACTTGCGAGGATAACACCTGGCTGCTTGGAGTTTTGCAGCAAATGGGGCGGTCTTAAATATATTCTCTGCTTTGATTTATGAAGTAGAGGATTGAAACTCCATTCTGCAGCCGAGGAAGCTAAAGCCAGGAAAGATTAGGTGACTTGACCGCCAGGACTTAAGACTGTTGTGAATTCAGGGTTCTCTTCGTTGCATCCCCGCTACCTCATCTGTCGGGTAAGTAAGGCTTTAGGGGTCACCTGCCCAGTTCAGTATTCTGATATTACAGGTTGGGCTGCTAAGTGATTCCCGGATGACATCAAAACTCTTGATAAGTAAAGCTGGGCCTCGGATGAGCTCAGAGTCTCATTACCGCTCTTTTCACGTTATCGCCGACACCGGGTTTTGTTCTTAACCCAAGGTACCAATAGATGCCTTCATGACAACCTTGAGATTGGCATTGTCCTCCAAAACTTCCTGCCGTGATGTGAGCATTCCGAATCTGTGCATTGCCGTGTGATAGCCTCTGGCCGTGTGTGGCCAGTGAGCTTGGAAAATTGAAATTTGGTCAGTCACAGCAGGCTATGAGTTTCCACCTCGGACACCACAGCTCTACGCTCGTTATTTTCCTTCTTTTTATAATGTTTATTTATTTATTTTGAGAGCCAGAGGGAGAGCATGCGCATGAGCGTGCAAGCTGGGGAGGGACAGAGAGAGAGGGAGGCAGAGAATCCCAAGTAGGTTCCTCACCGTCGGCGCAGAGTCTGGCTCGGGGCTCCATCCCACGAACTGTGAGATCATGACCTGAGGTGAAATGAAGAGTCTGACACTTAACCGGCTGAGCTACCCAGGCGCCCCTCATTAGTTTCTTACATTTGTCAGAATTAACAGTTTACCTAATCTGGATTTTTACCTGATCTCCCTTCCCCTTTCACCTCTTGGTGGAATTACGGTAAAGCATGAGAAGCCAGAGTGTGGGAGCCTGAGTGATCTGCAAGAGAGAGAAGAGTTTCTCGCCTAAAATGGCTGACTGCTGTCCTCGGTGGGCAGTGTCTGGGGGAAGAGATACCACCAGTTCCAAGGTCTTTTCTCTCCCAGGGACCCTCCTTCCTGTGAGCTCAGGACTCAAACCTGTTGAGCCTTTGGCCTCTTGGAGGAGACGGGCTGAGGAAAGGGGAGCCAAGCTGTTTCTCAGAGGCTGGTGTGGGGGGTTCTGACACGGTGCTGCGGCAGCCAGGCTTCTCTGTGGGGTCCAGTGGGAGGTTATTAAGGAGATGTGAGTGAGAAACACCTCAGAAGTGCCTCGAGGTTGAAACCTCCCTTCGAAGCTCTCCCTCTCTCTGTGTGTGTGCGCGTGTCAGTGTGCGTACACGTCTTTCTTCCCACATCTTACTTTGCTTCAGGGGTACTAGTTCCTATGTTTCCTGAGGCTGGACCCCTGGAAGAGGCTCCGCGTTCACACTTGTTACAGCTGAGTTCGGTAGAGGCACCCGGAAATGAGAACCCTGTCTACAGAGTAGTTAACGGAAGCGATGGGTTGACAGTGTGGCACGATAGGGCCTCCCCCTCTCTTTGCCTGCTTCTTCCCCCATTCCTGTCCACCTGTTCTGCTTAGCTTTTTCTTAATCTAATTCATCATCTATGCCCGCGAGGAAAAAAAAATATTGAACTCTTTTTAATCTATGGGACATAAGGCATGGAGCTCTCACCCTAGGTAGATTGAGTGTGTTAACACATGGAAATGAAGAGTAGAGGAAAAAAGAAGTTTCCTTAGAAATTCAGCCTTTAGGGGCACCTGGGTGGCTCAGTCAGTTAAGTATCTGACTTCGGCTCAGGTCACAATCTCACAGTTCGTGAGTTCAAGCCTCGTGCCGGGCTCTGTGCTGACAGCTCGGAGCCCGGAGCCTGCTTTAGATTCTGTGTGTGTGTCTCTCTCTGCCCCTCCCCCGCTCAGATAAATAAACAAAAAGAGAAGTTCAGCCTTTAATTACAGTACTACAGGGAGGGTTCTGAACTCTGATTCTCCGAGTCCAGAGAAATTGTGGAATAAGAGAACCTTGAAAGTAACTGTTCACGGGACATGGATGCTACCTATCCATGGAAAACTTTATTCTTTCTTCTTCATCACCGTGTATATTTATAGGAAGGTAGACGTTGATCCCTCCACAGCTCATGGGCTTACTGGTGAACCCTCAGGGAACACTCCAGGCTTCGCCCGTGATGTCGCAGCCTGTTGCTGGGCGGACAGATGTGGTACCACATAGGGCCTCCAGAGTCCATACGGAATGAACATTTGGAGGCACTGACTTGGAGAACAAGCTCTTGTTCTCAGACCGAGGCTTTTCAGACAGAGCGAGGGTCTGAGCTTTCAGGGCAGCTGTGATTCTCTATCACAGAAAGAGTTATTGCCCTGATACGAGAGTTTTGCAAAATTTTCTCTGAGGAATGTGGGTTTTAAGAACATAACTCACAGTGCCATGAGTTGCCTTTGAAATCAGAGATCTGATCTCATCTGCCTTCTCTGAAATCTTTGATGGCTCCTCGTGGCGTGCAGAATGAAGTCCTTGCTGTCCCCCGCTGACGTGCACTGGCGCACGAGGTTTGGCTCTCACAGGCCCGTGCAGCCTCCGCCCACTGCGCGGCTCTCTCCTCTCTCTTCTGCTCTCATCATCTGTGTTTGCAGCATGTGTCCTTGACCGACTTCCTTGGCTCTTTTGCTCAAGCCATTCCCTTGTCCCTTCAGTCAGTTACAACGGCACCCTCCCGCTTCCGCCCTGGCCTTGTCACCATTCTAGCTGTCCCTCGAGGTCCCACTGGAATCCTACTTCCTCCAAGAAGCCTTCCCATACCCTTCCAACAGGTGGACATTTCTCCCTCCCACGTTTTTATATATCACTCTATATTCCCAATGGCGTTGGTCACCACCAAGTCTTACTTCTGTTATCAATATGCGTGTCTGACGCCACCACTGACGGTAGGCCCTTGGAGGGCCAGGCTGCGTCTTGTTCATCTTCACGTTCTGCGTGGAGTCTAGAAAAATGGGCACGTTAAATGGAATTGCTCTTGGTTTCTTAACCGAAGCTGCTGGCTGCTGAGATTTCTCTCTCCATTTGCTTTTTGTACCTGGTTCATCGTTGCCAAGTATTGTGTGCTATGTACGGGCCCACACGTGAAATGGACCGAAGGAAGAAACTTGCCCCTGGGTACCTGGTGGGTTCTGCTCAGTGCATCTCAAAATCACTTGGGTGCAGAACGGACTTTAGTGAAGTGGAATAAATGCGGTTTGCTTCAGTTAGAACTGGTTCAGCTTATTTCTCACCCTTTTCAAGTCATCAAAGTAAAGTTGCGGATTTGAATGCTTCACAGGTTCTGCTCTGGTGGACAGGGTCAGGGTAGGGATTTAGGCCCAATGCTAAGCCTGCTGCGGACCTGGGGGGAGACTTCAGGCCCCGTTGCCAGCCTCCCCACATCTTTAACGTTATATCAGAGTGTTGGTTTTGAATGTGCATTTTCCCGAACCGTGTTCCTGAATGGCATTTACATTTATTAACAGGTCAAATTCTGCTACAAGAAGTAGCTTGAAAATAATAATCTCTTTGCACCAAAGAATGCCAGTATTAAAACATGTGACTCGTTTGCTTCGCACAACATTCAGTGAAATGGAATTTTTGGCTTTAAAATTGAGGGCCAAACTATTTGTAGTTTAGTGCAGTATTTCATTTCCTTCAAATATCTCAAAGATGTTTTGTTAAATCTATAGTCAATTTTGTTAAATCCTCTTCTCCTGGGATGGAAAAGAGATGGGGGGGGGGAGGGGAGTGCTGGGAAAAAGAATCATTTATATGTGTCCTGAGAGAAAAAAAGGGCACCCACCTGAATTTGTCCCTCTGTCAGCTCTATCATGAAGGCATTTCTCTAAAGTGGACAATTTCCCCACTTTAGATGGGGTAATTGGTGGACTCAGTTCTTTTTCTTCACTTTTGAAATAAGCTATGCTTTTTTTTCTTTATGTCATGCGGGTTTTTGTTCCCTTTCACAGAAGGAGAAGTTATTTTTTTAAGCGCTTTTAAATGTCCCCAGGTGGTTCTACTGAACGTGGATGGGGCTCAGTCTGCAGATGGTCAGGCTTACTTGTAAGGGTCCCAGGGACAGACACTCTCATGCTTCTACCTGGGGCTGAGAAGCCAGAACTGGCCGGGGTGTGGGAATGGACCTCTCACACTAACCCGAGGCTGGGCTCCATGCTGCCTGCCTCACCCTCGGTCTCAGCACCACGTTAGGGGCTCCTCGTTGTGTGGACGTGACTCCGCTACCGTCTAGCTTGACCGGTTCCCTTTGTTGAATTATGAAGCACAGTTGTGCATGTTTGTTTGTGGTGAGGTGACAATTTCTGAATCAAAGTCATTGTGGGTTAGGCTTGGACCTAGTGGGCAAATTATAGAGACAGAGCACAAGATGCGAGTGCTGAAATGGACAGCTCTTTGTGTGGTTGAGGACCCTAAGGCCCAGGCACTAAGCAGGCACCAAAGTCTATACCTGGTGCCTCAGCCGCGGCTAGAACTCAGGCCACTTGAAGTTGCCCCTCTGTCAGCTCTGTCACGAAGGCTTTTAAAACTCCATCAGGGATCTACATACTTTGTTGATTCCACATCTTGATTAGTAAAACATTTTGGAATATTTATCCCCACTGTGTGAAAGTCAGGAAGACCCGGTTCCATCAGGTGGTTTGAAGGGGAGAACTTAATATTGGAAATTAGTTAACTAAGGGATTGGAAGAGCTGAAAAGCTACACAGGGCGGGACCAACCTCCGGCGCAGCCTCAGATCATAAAGCAGGAGATTAGCATCTATCTTTGGGTCACCAGATGGAAGTTGTCTGTTGGGAGCTGGAGCGAGTGGTGGCTGCTTAGCAGAGAGTGGAAACTCTGGAGGAGATACAGCCACTGGGAAGACGCTGATTAAAACTTGGATGTGGTATGTTATGCACCCATATATAACTGGAACACAAGTGACCAGGATGTTCGTTTAGTACACAGTTCTGTGTATACTAATATGTTGTAGCCATTATAAAGCACACACAAAACTGGAAATGAAATATGGGTGAGATAACATTAAATATAAATAGAAGTTCTTGCATTTTCTTCCCCTACCTAATGAAAGGTCTTGCCCAGCTCTTGGGGGTGTTGGAGGCCACACGTGGTTCTATACGTTGTATACATGGACAGCACTATACGATATTTCTTGTCTTCTAGATGCCAGTGACCACCTCACCAATCTGCGAGGAAGAGAGATTGGTGGGGGAAGTGATGGATAGGGGAAGGACATACTGGGGAGATGTCCCGTGAAGGCAGGCAGTAAGGAGGGACACAGGTAAACACAGGTGATGGAGAGAGTCTGTGAGATGGAAAACAGGGCTCCTAGGCCGGGCGGACCCTTGTTCTGAAGCAGTATTAGTCTTTGAGAAAGTGTAGTTCTATTTCTGTGATGGTATTCATGGAGACCACATCATATCCCAGTGTGGATTCCTGCTGATGCTATGTCGGGGTCAGTGGGTAGGGATCTTGCATTACAGTTTCATGAACACAACGGGAACTGTTATGGAGAGCTGACTCATAATTTTAGGAAGAGATTGAGTCTACTTTTATTTCCCGGAACCTCTGGTATATTGTGTATGTGCACACAGTACGCACACACAGACATATCCTTAAGGTCTTTACATACATTTTGATTTTTATATCATTACATACATGTCGACCTCTTTCTCCACTGCTCCTCCCCACTCTCCCCCCCTCCAAAAAAACAAAACAAACACTAACTATTTCTTTCTTAATTGCTTATATAATATTTCTTATTCTATAAAGAGACTACGGTTAACCTAAACTGTGCTTATATGTAAAACCTTACAATGCAACCATGCAATTGCATGTTGCATGCAATATATACATATACATACACACACACATATATATACACACATATATATGTAAACCTTATACAGATAACATATCTAATCTAAGAGTGTTGAGGAGAATTAATACAAACGGACTCCGTTCTTTTTCTCTCTTTTCTAACTTATTCCCAATAAAATCTGTTTAGCCCCATCTTACTCTGAATTCTCTGACTGAAACTGTGAAGTCAACCAGCTGCATTGTGTGGTGGCCACTGGTAAGTTGTGGTTTAGATACATCAGACTCTGCCCCTACCCTGGAGGAGATCATAGTCTAGAGGGAGAGACAGACAGATGAATGGATAATCATGATCTGTGCGGTGAGTGCTGTGAGGGAAGTAGGTAACGTGCATGGGCACGTGTGGGATGGACACTTAGTTTCCATGAGGTCTTCCTGGAGATTTGATAAGTGGGGGCAGTTGTACAGCTCTACCAACCACGAACTGCATGGCACTTGGCTTTTGGAATCAGTGTGCTTCTACAAACAGACTGGATTATTTGACTTGAATATCTGGTTAATGAGACAAGCCAGTTTGCCCAAGGGCACCTCTTCACCCTTTCCATTTAGGCTGAATGCTTTTCACATTGGTTCCTATCTACCTCCGGAATACATTTCCTCAGCCTGTCTACCAAGTATAGAGACTGTTTGGGGATCACTCTGGTTTTTCAGTATTTCAACTTCATTTCTGGCCTTGGCCACTCTATATACAGGAAGTTCTTTTTACCATGTCTGGAGTTCCTGGATTTAGCAAATGAAAGCACAGGGCACTCCATTGAATTTGAATTTCAGGTGAACAACAATAATTTTTTAGTAAAGTATGTTGCAAGTACTACAATATTTGCATACTTATACTAAAAGTATTTGCTTTTTATCATTGAAATTCAGATTTAACTGGATGTCCCGTGTATTATCTGGAAAGTCATATCACTACCCTCTCTGGCTGCACCTCTCTTGGATGTTCACAAGGGAGCGGGCAGGGTTTGCAGCTTTTATCTGTAGAAGCATCACTTCAGGGGTGGAGGTTTTGTCCTTCATTTTCCTCTTTGCTGGCCAAGCTTAGCTTTTTTCTATGTTGTATGTGGCTAGGCCTCTCAGAGCAGCTGTGCCAAGCTTTACTTCCGATATGGACTCTGGTGCTCTTAAAAAATCTGGACTTCGGTTGAACTGCTTCTACCAAAGTGATATTGTACCCAAAACTTATTTTGCTCTATAGACTTAGAGTGGACACTTAAAAAAATTTTTTTTAAATGTTTGTTTATTTTTGAGAGAGAGACAGACAGACAGAGCGTGAGTGGGGGAGGAAAAGAGAGAGCGGGAGACACAGAATCCAAAGCAGGCTCCCGGCTCTGAGCTGTCGGCTGTCAGCACAGAGCCTGACATGGTGCTCGAACCCACTCCAAAGTCGGACACTTAACCAGCTGAGCCACCCAGGTGCCCCTGGTGGACAGTCCTTATAAGGAATGGTCCCGAAGCATGAGTCTGAGGCGAGAGTGTAGGCTCTGGGAGCCAAGGGTGTCATTTACCGCAGGGATCTGAGACGTTGAATCTGACAGATCAGAAATCCTTTTTGTTTATGTCTTCATTGTTGACCATGATCTGGTAAACTGAAACTCCAGGCATGTCACTTGTAGATAGGCCAGGAGTCAACTAAAGGCAATAGCAGTAATTTACTGAGCATTCTGTTCATGCCGGACACTGTGCTAATAGCTTTCCGTGCATGTTCACAGTTAAGCTGCACGAGAGTTTAATGAGCTAAGTACTCTTATCACCCTCATCTTCCAAGTGAAGAACCAGGCTTCCAGTGGGTTCATGACTTGCCTAAGATCACATAGAAAGTGGCCAGGCTGGGACTTGAACTCTGGTAGTTTGACAACAGAGCTCCCACTTTCTTTCTTTTTTTCTTTATGTTAAAGCATTTTTAAAATATTTATTTATTTTTGAGAGAGAGAGAGAGAGAGACAGGACATGAGCAGGGAAGGAGCAGAGAGAGAGGGAGACACAGAATCTGAAGCAGGCTCCAGGCTCTGAGTTGTCAGCACAGAGCCCAACATGGGGCTTGAACCCACGAACGGTGAGATCATGGTCTGAGCTGAAGTCGGACGCTTAACCGACTGAGCCACCCAGGCGCCCCTTTAATATATATATTTTAAATGTTTGTTTATTTTTGAGAGAGAGCGCACAAGCGGGGAGGTGCAGACAGAGGATCTGAAGTGGGCTCTGTGCTGACAACAGTGAGCCCACTGTGGGACTTGATCTTATAAACCAGGAGATGATGACCGGAGCCTGAAGTCAGACATTCAGTTGACTGAGCCACCCAGGCGCCCAGACCTCCCACTTTCCACGATCACGCTGAACTGCATGGGGACAGGCCTGGGCTAAGGGGTCTCAGTAAACGCTTGCAGATTGATCTGTCGACTCTGTTTTAATGATTTCTAACAAGAAAGGATCCGTTACAACCTCTTCAATAGCTTTTTCTACTGTGTGATGCCCTGTTTTGACAGGCTACTCTTCTATGTATGAATATGATGTCTCTCTTTCACAGTATAACACCATTCCTTAGCTTCAGTGGAAATAGCAAACTGATCAGTATCTTCTACATCAAGCGATAACTTTTTTTCTTTCCAGCCATCTCTCAGTCGTTTACATTCTGTATTCAACGTCACGATCAAAGATAATTCGAGTGCCTGTTTCCTAATGTTTCATACTCTTTGTTGCTTTCTTTCAAATTCCTTCTCAATTACATGTTGTAAGTGCATAGTAAGCATGTATTTGATTGGCTTGGATCTCGCAGTCTTCTCTCCTGCGTGTACAGCACAGCCTGGTACCTCTCCAAAGGTGTGTAGTGTTTTGCTGATTTCCTTTGAGTCATACCTAGTTCTTGTTTGTTTCATTGCTGACCAGTGTGTACTACATTCTTCTTGACATGGTGGTCTGTGATCGTATTCAACAATTGCTGAACATGTACTCAAATCAAAGGGTTTGTTAATGATCCTGGGCCCACTAGGGAATGTCTGCCACCCTGGTGTAGAGGCCACTGGCAGCATAGATGTCTCATGCAGTGTGATCATGAGACCGTGGAGCTCCTCACAGCTGAAGGAGCTGTGGCTTTGAACTGATTGCAGAATGCCTCTGCAGCTTGCATGCTTTCAGTCCTTAGACTTCCGGAGGCCCTGTTGTCTCTCTGATCGAGTGTTCAGATTGAGGGTTTTGAACCCTTTGGCAACCCTGGAAAGAAGAGTCAGGAAAAGGGTGACGAAAATTACTGCCATTGATCTCCAATGTCCTGGAGGATGCGGGAGAGCTTTGGAGCTCTTGGGAGCTCTCTTTTTGAGATTTCTCTGTAGCATCCAGGAGCTTTTGAGACATATGGTTGCTGGACTTTGAAGGATCTTTGCTTCAACCCCAGATCACTTGGGGGTTCAGAGCGTTGAGTCTACTGGTTAAAGAACATGAAACTCTTGGAGAGAAATCAAGGGAGAAGGTAGATGCTGATTTGCATTTCAGCCTGGACAGCACGTAAACCTCAGCTAGGTGAAAGAGTTATCAGAGATATCTCTCATCTTTCACCAGTGGATTCAGCCCCAGCCTGTATCCCCAGGTGCTCTTGGGGTTGAAGCAAGGGCTCCCCTGATGTCCAGCAATCACACGTATTTCTGCTATCACCTGCTGCAAGGACTAATGGCCTCCCTTCCTAGGGACCTGCGATCTGCGGAAATCAGTAGGACCCTTGGGAGCAACCCTTAAATAAAGGCTGACTTACCCAAACTCTCTTTTCCAATCACTTAGTTCTTTCAAAGAAAAAGTAGCCTGTGGGATTATGGTAGGTTTGTGTCCCTGGGTTTCCTGAGTGGCTGTCCACCAGTTCGGAGGAACCGATGTACCGGTGATTCCAGATGGTCTGTGTGTCCACAGAAGTCCCATTATCCGCTGATCGCCCTGCCTACATCCAGTGTGCTTTTCTGAGGACCGCTAGTCCTGATCTGTGCTGTGAATCAAGATGCGCCATCTCCGGTATGCTGATGGGATTGATGTAACCTACATTCAGCAGAATTGCACATTTTATAACTAAATGTACAGTTGCTTCTTGCAGAATCCAGGTCTCTTAAGTCTGAGCACCTCTTTGCTTCAGAAACATGGCTTTTGAGTGAATAGCCTTTGTCAAGTGCCCAGTGCTGGCTGTGCCACCACCAACCGTGTTCTAGTCTTTGGCCTCAGAACGGAACCGGATGACTGTGGCAAACATGAACTTGAGACCATAGATATTTATATATAATCTGAGACCCACATCGGTAGGGCTGTGCTTTGTCTGCAAACAAAGGAAAATAGGACTTCTTTGCTATTTACAGTGCTGTCTCAGCAAGGCACACATTTCAGCATTTTTAGTGCCCCCAGAGGGCTGACAAAGGTTTGTTGTTCTTTGATTGCAGTGAGGTTTTGAATTTAGCGTTGAAACGTATGAGGCAGGGTTGGATTGATCCTTATGAAAAGAAAGCACTTACCCGAAGGATCCCCCCCCTGGCAGAAACTTTCTTTCGGCTTTTGCTATGAGGCAATGTGGCTAATATTTGACCCAGAACCTTTTTCTTTTTTTTTTTTGTCATCTCCATTTGACAACACTTTCGGCATTTTGTATTGCATTTGCCCATGTGCTAGTTTTGGGCATCATCTCCTTCCTTCTAGCACTTTGTCTACATTTAACTGAAGGATAGTTGACTTTTGAACGAACAGGTGCCAAACTTCCGGGGTCTGAGTGGAACGATGGTAGCTTTCATCACAGTTTTCTTGTAGAGGTATCTTGGGGAGAGTGAAAGCCAATTTCAGTTTAAAATGCGACGCTTCAAAGACCACTTTGCTAAGAGTAAATACTCCAGTGTAGTGGGATTATAGGTAACCTTTTCCTTTTCTCTCTCCTAAAGGCTTAAAACGTGTTTAATTTGACTTTGTAATGAAAATAGCTGTTATTAAGAAGCACCACTGTGTTAAAAAAAAATCTGCCACTTCCTTGGTTCTGGGACAGGCCAGCGAGCCTACAGGGTGATAGATGACATGAGTTGAACATTGTGGAAGCGATTCCGAGAAGAACTCATGCCTCATCCTCAGCTTTGCCTGTCAGTGATGGTTGCCATGGTGATGGTTTTGGTGTCATCCGCAGAGGCTTTGGGCTGCATCTGGGAAATGAGCCACGGCCACAGGTGGAGTCCTGTAGGATCACTTTTTACGTTACGGTTTCAAGTTGAAAAGGAGAGGATAAATGGATTATTGAAAATCTAAGATACAGAATGGAGAAAAGCCGTGGAGATACTGTGTTCCGGGAAGTGGGGTAGGATTGCTGTTGGGTGTGGGGTTGTGGCTCTCTTTGCTCCCGTCACTGACCACTGCCCTTCAGTGAGGGGGAGCGTGATTTTTGACCTGTGCTATCGCTGCCCTGGCAAAAGCTGGTTCCCGATTGGCTGCTTGTTGGGCCAAGCTGTGGACTCTTCCCCTGTTGGGAGGTAATGAGGAGAAGAAAGCAATAGGCAGCCCAGATTAGTGTAGTCCGAGGACAGTTCACACAGTGAGCCTCTGCCTTTCCCTTCTCTGCAGGGAGATAGACAGTGCGGGGCTGTGTGGTTACAACTTGATGATTTATTAGCTACGCTGACCAGGCCGTAGTCAGTGGGAAAAGTGACAGGACCGCAGTGTTCCAGAAGTTCTCAAATACAGCATCCTGCAGACTGGAGAACAGATACTTCTGTGAATATGTAAAGACTTTCAAGGAATATGCGGGCATAAATAATATTAGGGACTTAATTTCCAGATCTTCAGTTTTTTAGTGTATTCTTTCATAAAATCAATCTGCTTGAGAAAGTGCCACCACCCCACCTCCTTCATACTCATTTTTTTCTTACTTTACAAAAGAAAAGCGTATCTCTAATTTACCCAGATTTTTTACTGTATATGTTGCCTGAAGGTCAAATAACTTCTAGTGGGGCTGCATAACGAGACAATTCGACATATTCGTGTTGGGGAGACCTTCTTTTATGCAAGACCTCATAAACTACCCTTGTAACCAGCTTATTGAGAGATATATTTCTGGTAAGATCTTTTACATTTATTTTTAAAATTGTGGTAAAATATATATAAAATAAAATTTAATATGATTTTACTATTTAATGCTCATCTGTCAAAATTTATAATGTATGTATGTTCTTTTCACCAAATGCTTACAATTAATAACTGCAGTAATATCTCAATCCAGAAAAGAACCGTTAAACACATAGAACCCATGATTACAAGTAATACAAAAAAATCATAAACTTTAATCTACCTATGTATTGTGGTTGCAAAGTGGTATGATAGAGAGTGATCGTTACAGTACTTTCATGCATAATATATATATGTGAATAATGTGTCACATTATCACAAAATACTGTGAGTGAAATGAGAGAGAAATACACTGTGAGGGGGAAAGAAGGAATGACAGGCGATCTATGATATTTAAAGGAGAGCTGAATCTTCTATTTTAAAGTGGATGGTGGTTGATACCAACTTACTATGGTATTTGTATTCCATTAAATGCATTTAAAACAGTGACATAACAGTTGATTTTAAAATGTTAGTATTTACTGTATGCCAGCAATTATATCCTTGGCAGCCACTTCAATTACCATGGAAAAAATGTAAATGTCAATTTACATACATTTACGTATGGGGTACATACATTTAAGAGTCCTTTCAGTGGGTAACTGAGCAAAAATGTTTGTAGATACTATTCACGTTCCTCCATCTCGAGGTTTTATATATCTTCTACTGCAACACCTGACTTTCCTTGTTCCCTGCTTTGACACCCCGCCAATAATTTGCTCAGAATCTCCTCGGGGTCATCTGCATCATCCCCTGGGATGTCCCACACAGCTGCTAGTTCCGTTCCCAAATCAGGCTTGTTCCTCCACCTGCGTGCAGTCCTGCATTATTACAACAGGAGCAGTACTTGGCGTCCTGGTCTATACCCTGTTGGGCGTCTGTCTGCATAGCCATTCCTGGGAATTAAGCCTGTGATAGGTTTATTTCCAAGTTTGACTGCTTCGTACTATGGTTCTGAAATCAAAGTCAGGTGAAGAACCAGTTGCTTGGGTCACCTGATCTCATGGACTTCGGTTGGGGTTGCACTAACGTGTTTTCTCGATGCCCTTACACCACTGATTCTGTTCCTTTGGCAAAATAGCGATTGGAGCTCTCCTGGGAGTCTGAGCCCTCAACCCTCACTGACTCTCACAGAACCCGTCTCTCTGTGGGCACCGACAGGGGCTGGTAGTACTCAGGGCTCTGCTGCTGCCTCCCGCACTCCGTGCACAGAAAGGCTAGCTCTGGAGAGAGAAGAGTGGAGGCGGGCCACACAAAATCTGCTGTCATTGTGTTCACGGGAACTTAGCATTGTTCTAACAGGTAGGACAGAGATTCGGGCGTTAGCAACTGTAGTTAGTTCCTAAAGGAGCTTTCTCCGGGATCACACGGGCAGAGCCAGACTCAAGCAGTAACACCCAGGAAGGCAGCAGGAATCCAGTGATACAGAAAACACAGCTTTCGGAAGGGAAGTGTAGGTTAGTTACAGAATTGTAACACCTCATGAAAATGCTCACCTTGCCACTTCTCACTCTTTCTGCTGTCCTAACAGTGATGCCTTCAATGGATTAAGCAGCTAGAACAAGAAGAGGACCAGGTACTTAGTTGCGTTTTGTTTGGTGGGTTTTGTTTTTATGAGTTTTGCTCTGCCCCAATTTGTTGCAGACCTTAGACCTCTAAGCCCTACTTATTATTAGTGCCAATTTAAGAATGTGTCTTGAGTCCGTCTATTCTTGAAAAGCATGTAATGCTAGAAAAGCAGTTCATTTTTCTAGCCATGGTCATCTGCAAAGTGGACTGATATAGAGGAACTAACTCACGTTTTAGAGGAACCATACAAACTAACCTACCCAGTAGTCCAGATCCTGGAAAAAATGAAGCTCTGAGCTTATAAGAAAATAGGTAACTGAAGTGATGTTCAGACCCGTGTGCTGGCCCACAGCCCTCTCAGTTTAGAACCTGTATGTTACTTTTGTATTCTAGACTGCCTGTCACCATCTGAGGCACATAGTAGCCATGTGGAAAATACTTGAATAATCAGGTAAAAGCCTTAATATCTGTCTCTTGAAACTGAAAGAAATGTTTCTTTCTGGCAGTCAAGTCAGATCTTAAGTCACGGGTTGATATCACTGGCCCTAACTTTGTGACCTCGGCAAGTGATTTTACTTTCCTGACACTCCCCTTTGTCATCTGTAAAATGCGGAGCCCAGGGTCCACCTTTGCAGTTGGCAGGACTAGAGAAAGTGAGCGAAACACAAAGTAGGAGCTGAGCAGCTATTAACATTTCCTTGGGGGCATCTTGGTACCCCCTGCACAGGGGACCGTGCTAGAGTCTGGCCCACAGTAGGCCACCTGGCTACTGCTACTGGGAAGCTCTGTTGGGGCGGGGGCGAGCCTTCCACCTGTGATATGGTGGGTTGTGTGAGTGAGAGAGTGGCCTCGCCATGGCCACCTCTCCTCAGGAGCGTGTGGTTAGAGGGGGTTTTAGGAGATTACTGAAGGCATTGATGGGAAGCAGGTGTGTGGCAGTTCAGAGGACGTTTTAGATTCGGGGAAAGGTAGAAGAGAGGAAATGGAGAAAATAAGATAAAGGTGAGTGACGAACAGGCACATCTACGTAAAATTGAAGTTGTCCTGTCTAGATTGGTTTTATAAGTGAAAGTTCAAGTAGGCAAATATGCATATATTGATAAAGGAATCTGTGGTTCATTCATGGATTCGTTAATGTGATAGATATCTAGTGAGTGTCTACCACGTGTCGTGAACCGTTAAAGTACCAGCGACACTGCAGTGAGCGGGTGGGGCCAGGTGCCTGCCCTCGTGAAGCCTGTGCTGGAATGAGGGAGACAATAAGCAGATGTGAATGTAATGATATCACAGAGTGATGAGTGCTGTCAAAAAACAAAAAAAAAAAAAAAACTGAAGACAGGATGAGACAAGTTTCTATTTCGGATAGATCGGGCAGGACAAACCTTCTGGGTAAGGTGACACCCAGCAGAGACATGAACCGCATGAGGAGGTGGGTCATGTAGGTATCTGGGCTGAGAGTATCTCAGGCAGAGAGGGCACAAATGCAAAGACCCGGAGGCAGAAAAACCTTTCCGTTTAAGAGAAAGCAAGGAGGCTGCTCCGAGAGAACAGCGAATGGGGTGGAAATAGGGGAGGTAGTCAAGGGCTAGTTCACGTGGGGCTTTGCAGGCCATGGCGAGAACCTGGGATTTCATTCTCAATTCAGTGGGGAACCAGTTGAGAATTTCTGAATAGGGACATAACATGATCTGACTTAATGATCCTTTATGTAAGCAAATTATCATCTAGGAACTCATCTTATAAATTGTCATTTGATTTGCACAGTGAGCCTGATGGGTTAATTCCATTTCACATATAAAGGAAGTGTTGTAGTCCAACCGTTACAGCCTTAGACTTGAGACAGACTCGCATTTGGATTTTGACTATGTTTCTTAAGGCTTTTAGGACTTTGGGCGGAATGCTTACATTCGGTACATTTCTCTTATCCTTAAAATGGTGCAGTAATAATAAGATCTACCGGCAGGGTTGTTTTGAGGGTTAAATGAAGTAATATCCCTGAAGTTCTGGCACATGGCCAGGCACAGCCATGGAGCCCTGCTCGGTGTGCAGTTGGCCACTGCCCTTCTTATCAGAGAGGAATTAGACAGGCCCCCCGCCCCCAGGGTGTTCCTTCCTCCACCCCCACCCTGTACTGCCTGCCACCGAGAAGGTGCTTCGCCCACGAATGGAGATGGGGAGCGCCTCCACGGGGACCTGAGGGGTCAGGGACATGATCAAAGTGTGAGCTGAGCAAGGTGACTGTGACAGCAGCTCTCAGGATCGTCTGTGATTTATCCTCACAGGGAGACGTGATAATGAGACTGTGCTCTACCCCCAAGTATAGTGCTGTGTGCGCAGCAGGCCCTGGATAAATATTTGTTGGAGATGAGAATCCTTTAAAGTGATTATCATCTCTGTTGAAGGATACTGTATTGTAAATTCCCATTAATTTAGGTTCCTTTACGTTCCGTGAATTCAGATATGATCCTCGTACATTGTATGAAATGCAGAGTTGGGACTAAATGACTTACCTCGAGACTTTGTAAAAAATAGATGATTACCTAATTTAGGCCTATCAGGACATTGCGAATTGATTTGCCTCATTTTGTTTTACTTATTATTCACATGTATCCTCGTTTAAAATATTATTTGTACAGCCATTAAAAGTCATAAAATAATTATTTCCAAGAGATTTGAGTTTTCATTAATTTTGATAAGATAGTCTAGCCCTTAAAAATTGCGAATGGATTAGATTTAATTAACATTATTCAGTTGGACAAGTTTAGGTTCAAAACAGTAAGTGCTCGGGCATATGGCTGAAGAGTTGACGGGGTATTTGGGGGAGGAGGGGGAGGATTGGAAGAAGGATTTTTCTCAGGCCCTGGGGAACAATTCCAGGAAAATAAACAGAGATAGGGGTTGCTGCTTAAAACGTGGATCAGTAAGACATTTGGGGCTGCCCTCCCTGCTCCCAGTCACATCACTATTCCAGGCCTTTGCCCACAGCCACCGATAACCCCCCTAATGACGTCTGGAGTCTCAGAATCCTTTGGCTCAAGTGGGAAAGGTAAGATGTAGCGGTTAGGAGAGACATTTGGATTTGCAGGTGGAAGATGGTCAAAGGCAGTCCTCTTTCAAAGGTGTATAGACCAGTGGTTTCGAGATTGACGGCCTTGGGACAAACTTGAACCAGTTGTGACTCACACATGTGCACCGTCTTTGACCTTTTGCCCAGGAGATGGCAGTAACATGCTAACATTGAAGCTTTTCCAGTTGTCCTTAATAGATACTGCGAGAGCCTGTATAGTCACAGTTGAGCCTCATTTTCATTCTCACCTCCTCAACATTCAGTTTTACATTTAGTTGTTTCAACCTTTGTCTCCCATGGTCTGCGCACATGCAGATCTTGGAAGTGACATTTTTCACCCGTTTGTAGCTTACTAACAGACTGGAAATCTGCAGTGATGCTTTCTTACGTTTAATGCTGTGTATGTTGCAGGCCTTGGTTATTACTACTTCCTAGTGTATTGGGTTTACGGGCAGATTATGCTGCTCTATCTCAGCTACTAAGGTGGCTATCCTCTCCCTGACTTTTCTAGATTTAGCAAATCGTGCTGCCCAGAGTTTGCATCCTCTATCCGACAGTAGAGCTCTATACCTTAGAAACAAAAGGTCACACCCTATCCCGTGCCTTATACAGGGTTTGAAATGAGAGAAGCATTATTATTTCTTTCCTTCTTTGTCCATCTTCACAGCAGGAAGCTTTGGTGGCATGCTCCAGCCTTATCGTTAATATGGCTAGGCTTATTGGCTTTTCTCTTGGAGAACTTTTTGACCCCAAGGTCAGTGGGGAAGTTTTGGGCTGGTTGTGGACATTTTGTTTACTATTGATAGGGCTCAACAGAGGAGCATAATGTAGTTTCAAAATACTAAAAACAGAAGGAGGCATTGGAGGATATAAAATCCTCAACAGCTAGCAATATTGTTCTGATCATTCTTGGCAATTGGCTTAGCTTTATCTGAAAGCCACAGAAGAGTGTGAATCTCTCCCCAACTCAGCTCTCTCTCACTCACCTACTCAAGGGTGTGGCTGCTTTCTCCAGGCCCTTGGTTCCCATAGGGGACACCAGCATACAGACAGTGGTTCATGAAAAAAACTGTGAGGAGTGAAGGGAATCTGTGAGAAGAGAGGATGGACAGGATGAGTGGTGGGAGGTGAGGAGGGGAAGAATCAATATGAACTTGAACCTTGTAGGCTGTGCAAAGTACATAGTGAGTCACCTATTTCCAGGCACCATGTTGGAAGGTGTGTGGAGGGTCTGGATGTTTATGAGATGTGCTTGAGTGAGTGTGTGTGTGTGTGTGTGTGTGAGAGAGAGAGAGAGAGAGAGAGAGAGAAAGGAGAGAGAGGGAGAGAGAGAGAATGAGAGAGATCGAGACAGAGAAATATGAAATAGAAATGGAATATCAATGCATCACAGAATGATTGACTTAGCAGAGTCATCCTGGGATATTAGTGAAATGTGAATTTCACCCCTGCTCCCTCTGTCCACCTTGTCAGGCCGCAACCCATTATTTCCCATTGCTGAGTGTTTAATGATTTCCAGCCATAGGGCTTCCCTGGCTTCTCCTGGGAGCTTGCTTCACACTCTGTTGAGTTTCAAATGTTTCTTGATACTCAGCCTACACTTCCCTTTGCTCAATTTCACCCCATTATCTCCTACTTATACCCCTTGTACCGTCCTCATAAATCAATCTCTTTTGCCACTTCATCATTTTGGTGGTTTGGATCCTGATCTGTTCCTGTGTGTGTGTGGTGGGAGAGAGGTGGATCAGAGGGCCCATGAGAAGGTGATGGGAAAAAAAAACAACATTGGGGAAAAATGCCTTCTGGCGGTGCTGTGTGGAGTTCTTTAAAGGTAAGGTTCCCTTATTCTGCTCTTCCATAAATCATAAAGCATTCCGAGGTAAACCTCATCACGTCATCACGATGGGCCCAGCAGATGCAGTGCGTGTGAGTGGCATGGGGAGATGAGAGGTGAACAGAAGGAAACAGCTCTGGAAGGCATGCCCTGTTGCAAACGATTTCAATCTTGGTGTCATTTGTAACAGTGAAACTGTAAACATCTCCGGGGACTGGTGAAATTTAGTAATGGAATCTGTGGATTTTAAACTCTCTTCTCCACAGGTTCATAAGCTTGCAGCGAACATTCTGCTGGGTCACGAGCCTGTGTTCCTGGGTTCTCAGGTCTTGGTAGCTTCTTCCCAGCTACCTCGAGTTGCCACCTTGAGGCTGGAGCTAACACAAAAGCACACCCAACTCCGTCTCATTTTATATTCAGTGCACCCCGTGTGCAGTGGAGAGATTTCTTGGATTAAGAGCACATTTTGTGTTTTTGAACTGCCCTGGAGACACCAGAAAGTTTAAAGGCTTTTTTTTTAATGTTTTATTTATTTTTGAGAGACAGATAGAGACAGCGTGAGCAGGGGAGGGTCAGAGAGAGAGGGAGACACAGAATCTGAAACAGGCTCCAGGCTCTGGGCTGTCAGCACAGAGCCCGACGCGGGGCTCAAACCCACGAACCGCAAGATTATGACCTGAGGTGAAGTCGGACGCTTAACCAACTGAGCCACCCAGGCGCCCCAACACAAGAAAGTTTTAGAAATTAGATTTTAGGCAACTACTGCAGATCAATAAAGTCAGTCAGTAACAATCAGAATCATAGGTGGCAGTTCAAAGACTATATGCAGAATCGGGGTCCTGGCTGGCTCAGTCCAAAAAGCTTGTGACTCTTGATCTTGAGGTTGTCAGTTCGAGCCACATGTTGGGTGTAGAGATTCCTTAAATCAATTTAAAACAACAACCACAAAGACTATATGCAGAATAGACAGGAGCTGAGGAATAGTACAATTGTTTTGAGGTGGGTTTTTATTTTATTCTAATCCTCTACCCCAACATTTCTTCCCTCCTTCCTGAGTAGATGTTAGTTGGTCAAGTTTGATGTTGATGGCAAACAAAAGGAGAGAAACATTTAATTACTTTTATTTAAGAACATTTAAATCAACGTTATTTAATTAAAATTTACAAAAAATTAACAAGTTTTAAGTATACAGGTCAGTGACAAATATATACAACCACATAACCACCCCTCTGATCATCAAAGAACATTCAGTCTTCTCAGAAAGTTCCCTTGTTCCCCTTTGTGATCCATTTTACTCCACAATTTCCTACACAAGGCAACCGTCAGGCTAATTTGCAATCTTTGCAGTTAGTTTTTCCTGTTCTAGAATGTCATATAAGTGGAATTAGGCAGTATGCAAATGTCTGTGATATTTGTCTCTGTTATTATTGCACATATGCATAGTTCATTTTTATTGAATGGTATTTTACTTATGAATATACCATAATTTGTTTATTCACCTATTTCTGGACATATGAATTGTTTTCAGTGTGGGTTATCATGAATAGATCTGCAAAGAACATTCATGTTCAAGTCTTTTTATGGACATATGTCTAAGAATAGAAATGCTGGATCATACTGCTGCATGGTATCGTTTTGTTGTTGGTGTTTTGTTCTTTTACTTTCAACCTGACTATGCCTTTATGTTTAAAACCTCATATAGTTGTCTTCCTTTTTTTTTTTTTTATCTAGCATGACAGTCTCTGCCCTTTAATCGAAAGGTTAATGTATTTATATTTAATGTAATTATTGATGTGGTTGAGTTTGTCTGCTGTCATACAATTTGAATTTCATTTGTCTCTTCTGCTTTTCTTTGTCTGTTGCTTCTTTCCTGCCTTCTTTAAGGTTAATGTTCTTTAGTGTTTTCCACTTTATTTCCTCTATTGACTACCTATGCCTCTGGTTATTATATTTTTAGTAGTTGCTCTAATGCTAACAATATGCATTCTTGATTATGGTAGTTTATTTAGAATCAGTATTGTATCTCTTCAAACTTCACATGTGACATTGCTTACTTCTTATTTCCCTCTTTCGATTCCCTACCTCACTCCAGTGACTTCCCAATTCTCACTTCCTGTTTTCTGATTCATACTTCCCACTTCACAAATGTAATAACCTCACAGCAAAATTTCATTTAACTATCCACTTTTTTCATTGTAACACTATTGACCTGTTTTTTTTTTTTTACTTCTACGTATGTTGCAAACCTTGCCTTACACTATAATCATTTTTGCCTTACTAAAGAATGTTATGTAAATTATGAAAAGAATGACAGTATACTCATTTTATGTTTTCTCATTTCGTTTCCACTTCAAGTGCTCTTCATTTCTTCCTATAGATCTAAGTTTTTTAATCTGGTATTTTTTTTTATCTGGTATTATTTCTCTTCTATCCTTTCATTTAGCTTTCCTTTCACATATTTGTCTGAAAATGTCTTTATTTTACCCTTATTCCTTTTTGTAGGTTTATTTATTTATTTTGAGAGAGAAAAAGATCATGGAATGGGCAGAGGGAGAAGGAGAGAGAGAGATTGAGAGAGAAATAGAGTGAGAGGGAAAATCCAGGCAAGCTGTGCACCATAAGCTTGGATCCTGATGTAGGACTCAAACTCACAAACTGTGAGATCATGACCTGAGCTGAGCTGAAGTCTGACACTTAGCCAGCCAAGCCACTCAGGTGCTCCCTACCCCGTTTTTCTTTTCTTTTTAGAGAGAGTGCATGATCAGGGAGAGGGGCAGATGGATAGAGAGAGACAGAGAGAGAAAATCTTAAGCAGGCTCAACACCCAGCATGGATCCCAGTGCAGGGCTCTATCTCACAGTTGTGAGATCATGACATGAGCTGAAGTCAAGAATTGTATGCTTAACTTACTGAGCCACCCAGATGCTCCTATTTTACCCTTATTCGTGAATGATAGTTTTTCCAGTGATAGAATTCTGAGTTAACAGTTGTTCCCTCTTCCTTTTATCACTTTAGGAATATTGTTCCATTGTCTCTGGTTAACGGTTATTTTCTCTAGCTTCAGGAGTTTGATTATGGTGTACCAACACAAGAGGCTGCTTTGGGTTTATATTAATCCTGTTTGGGATTTGCTGAGCTTCTTGGAACAATAAGTCAGTGTTTCTCATTGTATTTGGGAAGTTTTTGATGATCATTTCTTCAGGGTTTTTTTTCTGCTTCAATCTCATGCTTTTTATCTTTTGAGACTCCAATTATATGTATGCTAGATCATTTGATACTGTGCCAAATATCAATATGCAGCTTTTTCATTTTCATTCAGTTCCCCTCACCCCTTCTTTATTTTTTGTGCTGTGCTTGGACACTAGCTCTCCTTACTGCAGTCAGGAAATTGTGTTTAGGCAGTGAGCCAGGGTGAAAAAAAGGAAATAATAAGTCAAAGATATTATTAATCTGTCTTCAAGTTCATCAACTCTCTGCCACTCCCAATCTTCTGTTAAGCCCATACATTGATTTTTGTTATTTAAAATTTTTTTAATGTTTATTTATTTTTGAGATGGAGAGAGAGAGAGAAAGAGAGAGAGAGTGTGCGTGTGCATGCACAAGGGGGGGAGGGGCAGAGAGAGAAGAGACACAGAATCTGAAGCAAGCAAGCTCCAGGTTCTGAGCTGTCAGTTTGAGCCAATGCAGGGCTCAAACCCACGAACCGTGAGATCATGACCTGAGCCAAAGTCAGATGCCTAACCGACTGAGCCACCCAGGTGCCCCTGATTTTTTTTCTTATTTCAATTACTGTACCTTTTAATTGTAGAACTTTCATTTGCATCTTTTGTAATTTCTGTTTTTCTGCTGAAATTTTCTATTTGTTCACTCATTAAGACTATATTTTCCTTTAATTATTTGAACATATTTTTTTCTTCTTTGAACACATTTATAATAGCTAATAATAGCTGCTTGAAGATTTTTGCTTGTGACATCCATAATATGGATCACATTTTCCATTTTCTTTGTGTAATTTTATTAATAAATGCTGGACACTGTGGATAATTTGTTAATAGAGACTCTGGATTCTGTTATTTTCCTTGTAAGAGTATTAATTCATGTTTTATGTTGCAGTTTGAATACTTCACTGGCTCATCACCTTGAACATGTGTAAGTTTGGTTTTATGCTTCATTATTGCATACCTGTGGAAAGCCTGTGGCATTTGCCAAGTCCCTCTAACTTGGTGGAACTCAGTCTAAATTCTGTCTTTTTCTAATCTCTTTGGGTTTGAATTTAGTCTTTATTAGGGTGAGACTAGAGTATATCTTATTTTAGGGTATGGTCCTTATTCCTAAGGAGTGGCATTTCTGGAATCTCCACTCTGGCAGGGCTAGAACTCCAAGAAACTCTAGCACTCTCCTTTCTGACTAGTGCTCAACCTCTTGTATCTGTGTTTTACTTTCAACCCTGTAGTTGTGGTCTAGAAAATCTTGGATGTGGTTGACCTGAGATATATATCCGATGTGTGTGTGTGTGTGTGTGTGTGTGTGTGTGTGTGTGTGTGTGTGTGTGTATACACCTGAGATATACATGCTGTGGCCTCATAGGGGACCTCATGTTGAACTTAAGGGGTCCCTTTCTGTACTTTACTCTCTGATCGTCCACCCTGCAGAATCCAGCCTCTGTAGCTGCTGGCGACTCTGACCTCTGCCTCCCCCGCATGTGTGACCACTCTGCTGCGCTTGGGGGTTCAGCTCCCTGTACTCCAGTCAGGAAGTTGTTTTTAGGCAAGGAGCCAGGGTGATCACAGGCTGATCTCATGAGTGTCCCTCTTTGTAGGAATTGAAATCCTATGCTGCTTTCTGTCCATTGCCTGGAAACAGTTGCCTCACGTATTTCATCCAGTTTTATACTCGTTTCCAGTAGGAAGTCTAGTCTGATACCAGGCACTCTGTCATTGCAAAAAGCAGAAGCCCTTTACTTACTTTTATTTTTAATAATGCTTCCTACACCTTGTGCAGGGCACTCTCCTGTTTATTTTATGTGTATTCTCTCCTTTAATTCTCACTGTAGGGCTATGAAGTTGGTACTGTTGTTACCACAGTTTTGTAAGTGGGGGAACTGATGTGGAGAGGGAGAAGAAACATGCGGCAAGAAATCCACCCAGCACGTGCCCAAGGGTCAGATTCACATGGGGCGATCTGACTTCAGAGCTCATGCTTTTGGACAACAGACTCCCTGCCTGGACAGTAGCCAGTGCTCTGGGAATATCACCCAGTGTCCATTGTTCTCACGCAGAATGAATTTCCTCTCCTCTAAAGATGAGATGAAGTACTTCACGAATGCAGGTATGATTATTCAAATGGGAACCCTCAAGAGAAGTTGTGGCCACGTTATGTTCTGAAATCGGTGTGTGGTCAAGTAGTTTCGTAAGTCCTATTAGTATAACAATTGCTAACTATTGCTTACATTCAAGATTTGTATGATACAGAGGGCTTCTAATTTCTTCCCAGTCACACACACTAGTCTTTTGACTAGCTGAGGCAGAGCCAGCCTCACTTAGCCATGGCTCTTGAAAACCCCAATCATTACCTTGTATTTTCATATGCTTTTCTCATTTTGGGACCACCTGTTCCTTCTATCATCTTTGTCTTTAAAGTCCCAGGAGTTTCTGGCTGTCCACTCTTAGATACCTTGGGGGTTTTTTTAGAGGGTAAATGGGAACAAGCATTTCACCTATTCAAGTGAGGCAAGAACACGAGAAATAAGACCTCAAACTATTGCCTTCTGGTTGGGGTGTTTAAAACGCTGGAGCCTCGGTGAATACCAAAGCAGACACTATTTCCTGGCCGCTGTTCACAGCTGCCTGGACAGATGACCAGGGGATAGGAATGTGTGAGTACATAGGGCTTTGGTTACCTCAGACCCGAGAGCCATGCTTTCCATAGAAAGTGCTGGTAAGCATTCCTCAAGTGTGTGAAGAAGCAAGGGGAGGCCAGAATTTAGGACTCAGCCACATGTATTGGGGTCTCAGCTCCTCACCAGCGGTGCAGCCGTGAATTTTGGCCAGATGCCCTGTTATGTCCCCCCATGATGTTATTATCTTCAGTAGCCTGTAGGACAGGGAGTTAACCTGGGGGGGAGACAGGCTGACAGAGGAGCACTGTAAGGTAGCAGATGGAGCCCTGGGTTCTACTCTGATTTTAAAACCACTTGCAAGTATCGTAACCTTGTACGCTCTGAGCCTTGGTTTCATTCTTTTTTTTTTTTTTTTAATGTTTTTATTCATTTTTGAGAGACAGAGACAGGATGTAAGCAGGCGAGCGTCAGAGAGAGAGGGAGACACAGAATCTGAAGCAGGCTCCAGGCTCCGAGCTGTCAGCACAGAGCCTGAGGCGGGGCTTGACCTCACAAACTGCGAGATCATGACCTGAGCTAAAGTCGGACGCTTAACCAAGCATTATCATAACCTTGGTTTCGGGAGATCATAACCTGAGCCACCCAGGTGCCCCATCGGATTCATTAATTCTAAAATGGCTGTCATAATATCTGTCGTATCCACCCTTAAGATACAAAAAGATATTCTCTTTTTGTGAGAGAATGAAGTAACGTGTATAAAAACTGTATTAGCTAACCTAGTGTCTAAATAGTTTTCTGAGAGCAAGAAAGTCAATGGCATGCAGCTTCTGGAAATTTAGGCACTGTGCACATTCTCGTTTTTGGAAAAAATATAAATGGAACCATTTGCCTGGGAGATTTGGACATTCACAGAGCGGGGCACAGGCAGGCATGGGTTGTCAAGGAGTATTAGGGTTTGAGGCTGTGAGAACAACTGAAATGGGCTGCTGAGATGAGGCAGTGAGTTACTAGACGTTTTCTAAAGTCCTCCTGGTGCTCAGCCTTGAGCCAGATGCTGTGGAGAACATAGCAGACGTAGGAGGCAGAGTTCATCTCCTATCTGGGCATGGAGTCTCCTGAAAAGGTAAAACGGAATGATGGTAAGAGATATTGCAGAAAAGTCAGCAATTTGGGTTGTTGACTAGGAGGTATTGAGGGGGTAAGGGGAAGGTTCGAGGAGGACATAAGTCTCCACAGTTACTTTTACCAGTCCTGTTCATCTTCAGGCAGGGTGAACCTCATTCTGTCAGCTTACATCAGCTCCTCTCCCAAGTTGGGCTTTTCCGAGGCAGGTACTTCTAAACCCTCCAGCTGGTCGGATCTGTCACAAATTAGGATGATCCAGGCTTGGGGTCTGGCAAACTGAGTAGACTTGGGTCACGCACCTGCGGTCTTTGCTTTAGCACTTACTGCCCCGTTCCACCATGAGGCTTCTACTGTGCTTTCCTGATTTATTTTACAATCCGTCTACAGGGCCAGGAGCCCATATCTGAGCCTTAGCTATTTGGGTAGGGTGATACCCTCTCTGCAGAGCTACCAGCAATACCTGAGCTACTTTGGGGAATAGATATTGTTGCATTTGGGAAGCCAGTGTAGGTAGAAGGTGAAATTAGGATACAATTATAAATGTGAGGATATTTGGATGGGGCTGCATCAGGCAGGTGCCTGGGGAAATGGTGACTCAGTGGGTAATTAGCAAAACAAAAAGAGATTGTGGTTGGACTTGGAGTTTAAGTAGTGACCAATAAAGGAGATAAATGGCTGCCACCTTAAATTGATTGGATAGAAGGAGCTGCCCTAGGGAAGGGAGCTGTCTTTGAGGCCTTAATGTTTCAGTTAGGCTCCTGGCAGGAAGACAGTGGCATACTCAGAAGGTTTAATTGAAGAGAGTTTGATGAAGGGACTGCAGAGGTATGGGAGGAAGTTAAGGGACTCAGTCTGAACCTTTGAGTAAGGTCCAGGGACTAGTATCAGCGGGAAGCCGTCATCACTCCTGGCTGAAGGAAGGAGAGGGAAACTGGTGAGAAGTGGAGTTATGGCGGGGTGCGCTTGGGTGGCTCAAGAGAGTTAAGCATCCGACTTTGGCTCAGGTCATGATCTCACGGTTTGTGGGTTCAAGCCCCGCGTATGGCTCTGTGCTGACAGCTCAGAGCCTGGAGCCTACTACTTTGGATTCTGTGTCTCTTTCTCTCTCTGCCCCTCCCCTGCTCACACTGTCTCTCTCTCTCTCTCTGTCTTTCAAAAATGAATAAAAACTTAAAAAAGAGGAAGAAGTGTGGTGATGGGAGAGGGGCTGCCCAGCAGGAGCTGTGGCCACACACACACGCACACCCTTTGAGTTCAAACACCATTTTACTATCAACTTGGAGTACCAACAAACACGTATCAATGGTTTTAAATGTAGTCTTTTACGCAGTTTATCAGGATAGCATAGAAATTAGGCTTTCACGGTCTAAGGCCAGACTGCTGTTTCATCCTGATTTTTACCTCCAAGTCCAAAACCAAAGTTCTCCCAACCCTTTGGTTCTTAACTTCAGCATTTCTCTGGATCTTTCCCAGTTCGGGAAATTGCCCTAAACTAGTCTTACTCTTTCCGGGGAAGCTTCAGATAGGCATCCCAGAAAGGCTTTTCTGCCTTCCCTACCTCAGGACTTCTCTTCCATGATACCACCCAGTTGTTGAATGCACGATACCTCTAAAATAGAGACTTTCATGGAAACAGATAAACTTCAATGAGTGAATGAATGAAATCGAAACAAAACCATCGCAGAGATCCATGCCTGGGGCTTTCTCAGGACAACACACCCCTTCTCTGGAAATCCTGGCATCAGAGCCCAGGCTCCTCTGGGCTAATCCTGATGCCCAGAGTCCCAAACACATGCTCCATCTTTGACACCTTCAGGCTCTTTCTTTTCACCTGTGTCTTCCATCCTGCTGCTTCTGACCCTGCTTCGGTCTCCTTCACACACCTCCCTGAAACCCGACCCTGCCTTTTGAGCTATCATTGTCTCCCTTATCCAAACATCGTTGGGCTGACATTACTTCCTTAGTATCCACTCACCTTGTGAAGCACTTACAACCCAGCTCCTGTTGCTGTCAAGTTTATTGAAACAGAACTCTTTGTCATTGTTGTTGTCTTCTCCAGACCTTATCGGCACCTGGGTACTGCTTGTTCTCTTTCTTCTCTTTCTCGGTCCTACAGAGCAGTAAGCAGTGGCCCACTTGGGTGTTAGAAATTATCTACCTTTCTCTTTCTCCTGATGCAGGAGCCCTTTGTATATCCCTCTCATAGATGACCGTTCAGCCTCCATTCAGGTTTCCGAGGGTGACGGCTGCTTGATGACGTAACAGTCACTGTTTGACCGTTCTTCCTTATGTGGAGCACAGACACCCCTCTTTCCAAATTTTCTAATCCTTAATTCACATTATTCCCCCTCTTTCCATAGAATAAATTACTCATTCAATTCAGTTCACTTTAACAAACATTAATTGAATGCCTGCTCTTTACAGTGTACTGGATAAGCGTGAACAGTAAGATCCCCAAAAAAGGACTGTTTAAGTTTTCCCAAAAGTAAGACAAATAAGGAAGCAATTGATTCAGAGTTTGGGTAAGATGATAAAAAGGTAGCAGATGAATGAATTTGGGTCTTGAGTTTATGAGCTTGTCTGGTTTCCCTTTTCTAGGGCCATCACTCATTAAACAGACATTTATTATTGCCTCCTAAGTGGTGGGTGTTGTTCTAGGTCCTGGAATCCAGTGATAAAGAAAACAGAACAACTGATTTGCTAATGGAGGGCACACATATTAATCATGTAAAAGAATTCTATAATTTCAGATAATGTTAAGTTCCTCAAATAAAACAAAGGGGGGTTAGGGCTCTTTTGGATACTATAGTCATGGAAGACCTTGGAAGAGGTGGCAGTGGTATAGACACCTGCTAAATCAGAGGGAGTGGTCCATGAGGAGACCAATAGCAAGGGCAAATACTCAAAGACTTGTTCCTACAAGTTCGGCACGTCTGGGTAGTAGCAAGAAGGTTGACGTGATGGGAATGTAATGAGTAGAAGACTAAAAAGATGAGATTGGCGGGGGAGATGGGGACCAAATCATGTGGAGCCTTTAGGCTATGGTAAGAGGCTTGGTTTTTTATTCTGTGTGATAGACAGTTACTGGAGGACATGCTTTGATTTATATTTTGATCTGGCTACAGCGTGAATAGTACGTAAGGAGCAAGAGACATTCAGGTGGCTGTGTCACAGTGCAGGTGGTTACTGATGGAGACTAAGGCTGTGGAGGTGGTGGACAGCACTGGATGCTAGGTATATGTTTACTATGGTGCCGACTTAACTTGCAGATGGATTGCAAAAAGAAAGGGTTGAAGGAAAGAGGAATCATGGGTGGCTATGCAATTGGGTAAATGGTATTGCTAGTAACCGAAATAGGGAAGACTTTCAGGGGCAGTACATTTGGTGCAGAAAAAAAATGCAGTACTCTTTTTGTCTGAATTATTTCGAAGTATTTCTGATTTAGACATCTGTTTGAGCCTTCAGATTGGAGGAGTTCAAGACTGGAGATATAAATTTGGGAGCCACCAGTATAGAGATGAGATTAAAAGCCGTGAATTTGGATGTGATCACTTAGGGAGTGAGCCTAGGTAGCTGGGCTGGGGGGAGGAATGTCAGATAGTGAGTCCTATGGCATTCTATTTTTAGAAATTATGACAAGGAGGAGAGATAGGAAGGACATAGCAAAGACTGACCACCAGAGGAAACCAGGATACTGCAGTGTTATTGAAGCCGGCAATGAAAATATTTCACAAATAAAGGGATAGTCAACATTGTTGAAGGTAGATGTGAGAGGAACGTGAGATAGTGAATTGGCCATTGGATTTGGTGGTAATAGGGATCATGGGTGACCTTTATATAAGGAGCTTCAAGAAGGTTAAAAGCAGAATAAAATGTGAGTGAATAGGGTTCCGCAAGTATTAGGAGATGAATACCACAGTCTTTGTCTTCTTTTGTACACATTATAAGTACTGTTTTTTCAACGGTTCCTAACGTGATATATTTTTTAAATTTCTAGATTTTTTTTTTCAATGTTTCCTGGTCAGACCACTTCTAAGTGAGCTCAAGGGTTTCTAGTTACATCCAGTCCAGAACTTCATGTGATCTGCCCCATGTAGACTACATCAGAAAAATGAGTTCCTTCATTCTAAGTGTTCTACATCTATTATTGCAGCCCAAGATAGATTACATTTCTTTTTTTTTTTTTTGACAACCTCATTGAACTTTTGATTGATAGCAACTTATTGAAGAGCTCTAAATCTTTAGCACACATACTCCTTCAAAGCTACTTCTTCCTGTTACAGAATTTTTTTTTCCTTTTGGATCCAAGTGCTGTACCTGATAGTTGTCACTGTTGTACTTCATCTTGTTTGATTTGGCTTGCCAAGCTCTAATTTGCGTCCAAATTCTGTCACTCAGGGATTGATCTCATCTTTTTATAAGAAGGTTCCTGTGCCTTCAAGTCATTAATAAGCATGTTACTTGCCTTCATGTATTTTGTGGAAGTTGATGGGTATAAATTATAATTTACTGATACATAAATATAACAGTAGACAGGCCAAAGGCTGTCCCACCATGAGGGAGGCCACACAAAGTTAGAGGGTGTGATGCTTACTTCAGATCAGAGCCAGGCGGATGCTCTTGTCACCTGGGTGTGTGTGAACCAGTTCCCAAAAGCTCTTTCCAGGCTGGGTTGATCCATTCATCTCATCCAGTTGTGAACCTCGCTGACTGCACCATTATTCGGCCCACCGTCCTCTGTCACAGCCTCAAAGATCTCATAGGAGACTTGGCCAGGTGCCCCACTGAAATGAAGTTTCCTTATATTTACATTTCTCTGCATCACCAGTCTGGTAATCTGATCAACATTGTTCATATATAATAATCTATTATTTAAAAAATAAGGTTAATAATAACTTGTCACAATTAATATTTGTTTATTGTGCTGTGGTGTTCAGAGTGTTTTATTTATTTTTTAAAATTTTTTAATGTTTCTTATTTCTGAGAGAGAGAGAGAGACAGAGAGAGAGAGAGAGACAGAGACAGCGTGAGCAGGGGAGGGTCAGAGAGAGAGGGAGACACAGAACCTGAAACGGGCTCCAGGCTCTGGGCTGGCTGTCAGCACAGAGCCCTACGCGGGGCTCCAACCCACCAACCATGAGATCATGACCTGAGCCAAAGCTTAACTGAGGCCACCCAGGCGCTCCCAGAGTATTTTAGTATGTGTTTTCTCACTTAACCATCACAATAACCTATGTTACCTAGGATGTGATGTGCCATTTTGCAAGTGAAGAAACTGATCACCAAAGAAGTTTGGTGGCTTATCATAAGTTTCATGACTGCTTATAAGTGGCAGAATCGGGATTCAAATCATTGACATGGTAGCCTTGAGATGGAAGCCTGAGCAGGTCACTGAGGTAATGTGGTGTTTCCAGGAGATAGGATATAGAGGAAAGCTGAAGCTTGATGCTCCTGCGGACACTCTGAGCTTTGCCCAGGTGTATGACAGAAGACCGTTTTCAGATATCCGTCGCTAGTGGGGAAGCTCTTCCTTAACATATCATGGGGCCTGGCTTTGCCAGACTCTCAGTTGGGGCTGGGCAGAGACTCTTTTAGAGCTGTTAAAAAAGAAAATTCAACTGAGTAAATTTGAAGATCCCATTGGCTTTGCTAAGGGGCACCTGGGTAGTTCCGTTGGTTAAGCATTCGACTTCGGCCCAGGTAATGATCTCACGGTTTGTGGGTTTGAGCCCCGTGTTGGGCTCTGTGCTGACAGCTCAGAGCCTGGAGCCTGCTTCAGATTCTGTGTCTCCCTCTCTCTTTGCCTTCCTCACTCATGTGCTTGCTCTCTCTCAAAAATAAATAAACATTTAAAAAATTTAATAATTGGCTTTGCTAAGTAATTCATGAATCCAGCCACATCCCATCTAGCAAGTAGAGAGCTCCAAGGAGTTGCACAGTATGGATGGTTTTCCTGGGAAGGAGGTGGTACAATGAAGAGAGAAGACAGGATTGTTTCAGGCAAGGTCACCTTCTCTTAGGGAGTGTAACAGAAGGTCTTATTAAGTGGAGCGCCTCAATTCCTTTGGGGGAAGGAGAGGACCCGTGTGACTAATACCTCATTGGTGCTGACAGAAAATTCCTGACTGGTCAAGATGATAATTCTAGAGGAAGTTTAACTGCAGTTAGGTTAGATATTAAGTTCTGCTTTGCTTGCTTGGTTTAGCATAAGTGACTCCATTTTGGGCATGTGGTTTTCTTTTAACAGAAATTTTCTGTGAATCTGTGCAAGTTAGAGCTGGTCGTATACCACTGTCTAGTTTAGAGGTCCAGTCCTCTGAGGGATTAGTGACAGTGATTCCTGAATAAATCTTCAGATTATATAAATGTCTTTAAAAACAAGACTTTTGTACTAGTCAGACCTAGTTCAGTTGAACTAGACTGAGTTCAACACCTAGCTCTATACTTAGTAACTGGAAACTTGGACACATTTATTAACCTCTTGTTTATTCATCTGTAAAATGGGAAAGAATGATAGTGCATAATCTATATAATATTGTCATGGGGACTAAATTAGTTAATGCATATGAAGTATTTAGCACACGGTCCGATGCTTCCTAAGAAGTCACTAAATACTAGCCATTGTTCTGGCTTAGTACCTGATATATTTAATGACCGACTGCTTCTTCACAGTTTCTTTTTCCCATATAAGGCTTCTTAGCCATATTTGCCTTTCCCCTCTCAGTTTGAAGATGATTCTTCTTGGGAGAAGAGATGAAACACAAGATAAAAGTTGAGTACCTCTGCCTTCTCTCTGTCGTCTTTTAACTTGCCATCATCATACAGAGGTGTTTCTATCACTTCCTGGATCATTTTCCTTTGAACATAGCTTTAACTAGTGTTTCTTTTTTTCTTTTTCTTTTTCTTTTTTTTTTTTTTTGCCATTTTCGCCTCTGGGCTTTAGACACCCTTTTTTTACTTTTTACAAGTTTAGCCTTATTTTTTTATAACTGTCCTGTATTTATATATTATGAATATATCTTTTTATACATTTTGTTATATAATCTGATTTCATATGAGAACTTTCTCGGTATCCATATTGTCTCTCTTAAGTATCTTCTGGATTGGGACTATTAGCTGTTATACAGCCAGAATAAAATCATTTAAAGCATTGCATCTCTCTTTTTAAAAAATTTTTTGTAACGTTTATTTATTTTTGAGAGAGAAAGGGATAGAGTGTGAGCTGGGGAGGGGCAGAGAAAGGGAGAGGGGTGGGGAGAGCGGGGGAGACACAGAATCCAAAGCAGGCTCCAGGTTCTGCATTGTCAGCCCAAAGTCCAATGTGGGGCTTGAACCCATGAACTGTGAGATCATGACCTAAGCCAAAGTTGGATGCTTAACTGACTGAGCCTCGGTGTCCCAACACTGCATCTCTTTTGAATCACATTTCCTTTTTAGAAATGTCCATAGGCTCAACTTTATTAGTTCCAAGTCTTAGTTTTCCATCAGAAATCATCTTACCAAATCACACATCCTACTTTCCACAGCATCCCTTTCTTAGCTAGCACAATTTCCAGTAGAATGTGGTCATTGCCTCATAAGAATATCATTAGTTCTACATAACCATCTAGGACAAGGATTGACAAACTACTTCCCGCAGGCCATAGATGGTCTGTTGTTTTTACAAGTTAAGTTTTATTGGAACGCACAGCTACATCCGTTTGTCTACACGTTGTCTATGGCCACTTTTGCCCTACAAGGGCAAGATTGAATAGCTGTGACAGAGACAGAGACCACGTGACCCACAAAGTATAAAATATTTATTCTCTGTCACTTAACAGAAAAAAAAAATGGCTGGATCCTTACTAGAGCTTCCTTGAGGAGGAAGACTGAACCCCCTGTAGCAGCTGTCCTCAAAAGATTTCTTCACCTTCTGAGAAACACTGCTGTCAGAAGGAAAAATCAGATGCCCTGTTTTTTTTTTTTTAATGTTTTATTTATTTCTAGGAGAGAGAGAGAGAGAGACAGCGTGAGCAGGGGAGGGTCAGAGAGAGAGGGAGTCACAGACTGAAACAGGCTCCAGGCCCTGAGCTGGCAGTCAGCACAGAGCCCGACGCGGGGCTCGAACCCACGAACCGCGAGATCATGACCTAAGCGAAAGTCGGACGCTTAACCGACTAAGCCACCGACATGCCCCCAGATGCCCTGTTTTAAAAGAATTAAATTTCTAGCATGTCTAAACAATTGTAATCTCATATCGCTAACATTATCTTGCCTTTCTGCCAGTTTTGTGATCTCTTTCAGGAAATATTTTCAATATCCTCTGTCAGGCTAAGATGCTTGGTGGTCTCCTCTTAACTGTGTTATTATTTTCTGTCTTGTTTTATCTTTCATCCAAATACTCTCAACCATGTATCCTGGTTTGTGAATTCCCAGACACGTCTATTCCTCCTTAAATGCCTTCTATTCAAGTTTGTCTTTTTTAAATTACAGGCAGAGCCAGATAGGAGATTAAAAAAAAAAAATCCCTGACTTTGTTCATTTGTTGCAGACTCGCTCTACTCCTTATGCTTCAGTTGTTGGGGCTCCTTCCCGGCTCTCACCCAGGATCCCCCTACCCACCGGCAGGATGGTGCTGGGGAGGAGGCAGGGCGAGAGGGCCATTGTCCGAGGTGGGCTCTGAGTGCATGCTGTCAAGTAGAGAAAGAAGAAACTAGCCAGGAGAGCAGCTGTTGCTGCAGCCTGGGAACAAAGGATGGCTGCACTGTTTTTTGTTTTTGTTTTTTTGTTTTTATTTCTAGGAGAGAGAGAGAGAGACAGCGTGAGCAGGGGAGGGTCAGAGAGAGAGGGAGTCACAGACCGAAACAGGCTCCAGGCTCTGAGCTGGCAGTCAGCACAGAGCCCGACGCGGGGCTCGAACCCACGAACCGCGAGATCATGACCTAAGCGAAAGTCGGACGCTCAACCGACTAAGCCACCCAGGCGCCCCAAGGATGGGTGCATTGTTTAGGTGTGGATGGCGGCTTGAGAGAATGTCCGAAGGGAAGGCTCGGTAGCCCAGGCATGAAGCAAGGTCCAGAACAAGAGCGATGGACCCGGAAGGCATGCATACAAACCAGGGTTGGATGTTGCTTTCTGCAGTCGGATGTGTGCAGTTGCAGTTCCTTAAAAATGCTGGATCCTAGGGGCGCCTGGGTGGCTTAGTCGGTTAAGCATATGACTTGGGATCAGGTCATGACCTCACAGTTCGTGGGTGGGTTCGAGCCCCGCGTCAGGCTCTGTACTGACAGCCAGCTCGGAGCCTGGAGCCTGTTTCAGTCTGTGACTCCCTCTCTCTCTGACCCTCCCATGCTCATACTGTCTCTCTCTCTCAGAAATAAATAAAACATTTTTTTAAAATGCTGGATCCTAGCCATTCCCTGGCCCCATTGTCCCATCCCCGCCACTTTCAAAGCTTCTGCCTTGTGAACGGGCAGTCCTGCCCTGCCCTCTCCCCGATCTGAGTGTGCCCCTGCTGGATTTATTTCCTCTCTAAGGCGCAGCTTCGTACAAATGGGAATTCAGAATCTTGCTAATTCTTGCTTCTTTTTCTTTGCCTCCTCTGATTCTCAGTCACTAAAGTTTATTCTTTGTATATCTCAGGTGGGTTTTTTTTTTCTATCCACGAACCTTCAGATTAAAAGGGGGGAAATATTTTAGTCAGGAAAGAATTATGAGAAAAGAAGAGTTAATGGATTAATGGAAAAGCCAGTAGCTGTGTATTCTAACAATAGGTCATTCAACGGTACTTATTGCAAGATCCATTAAAATCATCAACAGGTCCTTGGTGCTGACTTTGAACTAGCTCATCAAAATCTCACTATTAATAGCCTTAATAGCTTTGGAAACGGTTTCAGAATGCTTGAATTTTAACAGTCAGGAATTAAAGATGATTATTGGGCTCCTGTGGTTTTCAGGTCCAAAGGAAGTTTAGGGTTTTGGGGTCCTTTCCAAAAGTGTGAGGTTGTCTCGGAGGGCAGGCAATTGAGTTCTCTCATAAAACACCTGCCGGTGCCACCGTCAGGACAGAGATCAGTATGTGGATGACATACTGGTCTGACCTGCTGAGAGATGTGCACATGTTCCTTTTCAAAATGGTGGAAATCAGAAAAAGAAGCCGTGCTTTGAAGATTCTGTCAGCAAACATCTCAAAAGTGACAGATGTCCTACTTTCTTTTGCAGACCTTTTATGACATAACAGATCTCATTTTTTCGAGCTTTTTCTAATACCGTACTCTCGAATCCCTCCCTAATTTCTTCCTGTTCTCCTGCCCCGTCACATGCGGTGATGTTGCCGCACCTGGGGTCCTGGATAGGTCAAGTCACACAGGAGACCTTTAACTTCATCTGCGGTCAGGACCTGGGAGGTGCTGAGAGCAGGTCTCCGGTGGAGCCTGGACAAAGTAGGCAATTTGAGACACAGGCAAGGCTGCTGTTTCAGCCACTTCCTGTCCCTCCTAGTCTAGGGTGGTTTTGCTTTAGACTTACATTATAGGATACCTGGATTCTGCCCTTCATGTGTTGGTAAAGCAAAGATTTCCTCCTTCCTTTGAGCTGTTCGGGGGAAGTTAGCAGCATTCTTATCATTTAAATTTTTCCTTTATGATCATAGTCTTAAGGAAGGTTTTGTCTGTGTCTGTGCCTGGGTATGTATGGGGGAGAATAAGAAAATGCCACCTTTGCACCCTAACCCCTAACTTTTAACTAAGGAAATTAAGGGGAGTGTCAATTAGCACTTCAGGCAAGAAGATCGTACACAGCAATAGAAGAGTCCGAACGTCAAGTAGTTGGGAGGAAATGTGGGCAAATCATTATGACGTGAGAGATATATAGACACAGATGTCAATATGGATACACACTCCAGACCCACATTCTGTCCTTCCGCCCTGCCTTAACCGCTGTGAGGCTGAACCTGGCTTACCTCATCACTGGGCCCCCACTGATCTGATCAGGATTAGCCAACGGGTTGCATGGGAAGAGAGAGCACTGGATGGGTGAGGCTGGATGCCCCCCCCACCCCCCCAGTTTCATCCTCGTCTTTCATCTCTACCGTGCTGTGGGGCGCTAATGGCTGCCTTTTCCTCCTCAAGGCCACACATGCCTTAGGGTGACCCTTCTCACAGAGCCAGCCCCTGCAGGCTTCCATTACCAGCTCCCTTGCCTTGTTTCCAGAGGCATCCAGACCCAGGTGTTTTAGCCAACCGCCTTGTTGTTTTCCCTGGACTCTGCCCATGCCTTTATAAATAGTCTCTGTTAGATTTGCCTCAGTCTCCCCATTTAAGATTGCCTTTGGTTTCTTTTGGGACCCTACTGATACGATACTAGTTACCTTATACCTATTTAGTATACCTATGACCATGTACCCCTTTTATATGCTGTATGCAATGCATACCTTAGGTCTTACTGAAGCACCAGCCAGGATGTGGCACCGGCTAGTTTCATCACAGATACTGCTCTAGATTCTGGGAGGAAAGGACAACAGGGGAGGAATCCCTGTTCCTTGTAGACTAGGAAATGGGTCTTGATTCTCTCTAATGATGAGAAGAAAATTCCTCTTTTCTTTCCAAATTCTCCTTGCAAGTGAGTGGGCTTTTTAGTTGTTGACACGATGGCTTGTTCCCCTGGCCCCAAAGCAGTGTAGGTGAATTGTCATGCAGGCAGTAGAGGGTTTGTTGAGTGTCTGAGAACATCCAGTTGGGCTGAAGCACTCAATCACTGAACATCTCTTAGCCTCAAGCAAAGATGGTGGCCTCCTTACGTGCTTTCCACCCAGGAGAGCTGAGCTCTTGGAAAACAAACCTGATACCTTTAGCATTCATCCCTTTGCCCTGGATGGCCTGATTCATTTTTATTACACTTCTCTAGCCTCCATTGCGCTTATTCTCTCCCTACTCTCTCTCTTTAAAGAAAGCATGTACCTAATAATTCAGACAGTGTACCATAGAGGTCACTTACCATGGTCGTACTTCGCTAATGTCTGATGTTTTGTACTTTATGCAATATAGAACTTTAATGGCATTTAAAAGTGCCTCATCTCATTGCAGTCTCCTGTCTGATTCTCTGCTTTCACCTTAGTTCTGAGGTGAGGTGATTTGTTCTGTTGTACGAATATCAGAATCCTTTCTTTTTCCCAGAGAAATGTCATGGTGAATTTTTTTCAAGTTGAATTAAAACACTCTAATTTTTAAATCACTTGCTTTATCTGTAGTGGCATTGCTTACACTAGTGCCTGAAAAGTATCTTGAGAATCGCTGAAGGGTCACATAAACCTAATGTGAACTCCATGTGCATTTAGTAGAAGCTGTGTCTCTAGTCGTGGGGCCTTTTGGTTGTAGTCCACAGAAAATGATATTGACTAATTTAAGGGCTGAGGGGAGGTATATTAGACTTGAAAGGAAAGAAATAGGGGAAAAAGCCACAGAGTCCAAGGATCTAGGTAAGAACTAATACATTTTTTTTTCTTCCAGAGATCTACTGTTAGACCAAATGATGCTTGGTGGTTCGAAGGTTTCTAAGTTTTTGTGATCCTCCGCGTACGATTTAAAGTCCAGGGAGAGGGCATCTTTTTGGCCCAGCATGGGCCATCTTGTTCGACAGTCCCATGGAGATTTCACTCGCTGGGGGAGGAGATTTCTCAAAACACAACTTGGGTGTCCTTACCACTGACAAGAGGGTGGGTGCCCGGCAGGCAAAGCCAACAGATGTCCACTTCAGTCTCTCTTTAGTCTTCTGTTTCTCTCTCTTCCAGATCATTAACTAAGATGTTAAATAAAACTAGACTTACCCCGGGTGCCACAGGCTCCCCACCGGGCATTCCTCTGTGTACGTTATCGTTGATAATTGTTCATTTGCCTTCAGTCAGGTTTTAGCCTCTGTGATGAGCTTCACACTCCTGCCAGTTTGAATTTCATGTAAGGAGGAAACTGTATCAGTTTCGTTTTTAGAGTCAAAATGTATTATTTCATTGACTGTGTTTTCTCTTCTCTACTAATTTGGTATTCCTACCCCGAATAACAATTCCGATGGGAAGACTGCCGTGTGGCCAAAACAACGGCTTTTCCTAGCCAGCTCTGGTCGTGTGAGTGAGGGCCTGAGCTGGGACACCCGGGCACACTGTTATCTGCCGTTCTGGCTAATCAGCTGGAGACACAATTTCTATTTCAAATGACCTGCTGAAGCACTTTAGTGCTCTCTGAACCATTGAGGAAAGATTGAATTAGACTTAGTACAGTCGTGTAATCTAAGCTTATTTTAGGCTCTTCAAATCTAGGGGAAATAGGTAACAGTAATTGCTGATGTTTACGGGGGAACGTACTAGGCACCAGACACCTTACACTCTGCCCGTATCATCTCTCTTGAACCTTCACCCCAACCCTAACAACCCTACGAGATAGGTGCAGTCATTGTCCTCATTTTCCTGATGCAGAACCCAAGACTTAAAGGCAAAATACCTTGTTTAAGGCTACACATTTCATGACAGATTTTACACACTCTGACCTCCATGGTATGTTGCCTCTCTGCTGGGTAAGTATTCAGCCACTATTCATCTATTCACTGATTCCTCAAGGCAGTGAGGGAGACATATGTTGACTGTGGGCCAGGCACTGTTGGAGGCACGGAGTACAGAACACATAGCTTAGACCTGGTGCCTTGCTGCCATGAGGGATCTTGCATTCTAGTAGGTTAAGATAAGACATATATAGAAACTCAGTTAATTGAATGCTGCATGTCCTGATTATGCAGTTCATGGAGAGTGTATAGACTCATCCTGCCTGGTGCTGCTATATCATCTAGAATCTTTTCTGGAATAGAACAGAGGAGACGCTCTGATAGGTGGGTAGGTAGGTAAGTAGGATAGATAGATGCGCATCGTGTCTCCAGGTCTTCCACCAAGGTACTCATCATTGCGGAGGGTGGAAACATGTTCTGCATGCTCTGGAGAGTACAGAGTAACCTTCTACAAGGGTTATTTTCTCTTAAGCTTTGTGTTTGATCCTATAATTTTATTTTAAAATGCCTTTCCTCCATAGCATTCCAATGATTATTTTAACATAAAAATAAATTCCTAAAAGTAGATACTTTGAAAGTAAGACTCAAGCACATGTACCATATTTCTCTTTTTTTTTTTTTTTTTTTTTTTTTTTTTTTTTAAATGTACCATATTTCTCAAACATGCTTTTACATATCCCTGGTGCCCTCGGGGTTGGTACAGGTACTCCAGTTTGTGAAGCATGGGACAGACCAATGTATCAGTCAGTTTCCACAGAAGCCACCATGGATATTTTGAACAGGAAGTGGTTTAACACTGGGAATTGAAAGGGGGAGGCCAGCCTGACTTCAACCTTTGTAAGGGAAGTGGAGGCCAGGGAAACCCCATTCAAGAAAAACTTAAATCTTAAATGTGGGGACTGCAGTGAGCACCGGGGGTGGGGGGCAGGGATTCTTAGGAAATGCCTGGTATCACAGGATGTGCCGATGCCCGGGTACTTGCCTCCACTTGTACCAGAAGTGTAGTGGCTTCTCTTTCTCTTCTGCCAGCCTCCTCTCACTCTAGTGCCCCTTACTGGTGGAATCTAATCAGAAACTTGGCAGCAAGCGCATTTAGGAAAGGTAGTTTCTAGGCTATAGAGACCCGGCATGCAAGAGAGAGTTTAGAGATGAGAATGGTGCTGAGGACCAGCTAACAAGGTCTTGTGCAATGAAAACATGGCGTTTTGGCCCGGGATAAGGCAGCATCATCCCCTTCCTTGTTTTCCCTGCTGTACCCCTGTCCCTTTAAACCTTTTCCTTGAGAAGCTGAAATGCCAGGGAAATGATGTTTGAATGACAAGCGTAACAGAGTTGGGGAAATTGTTTTATTGATTCTCCTCCTCTTTAATTTCACTATCCCTACTCTTTACCGTTTTGGTTCCCCCCACTCCCTTCTCTAAGGGAGGAGGAGGGCTGTTAGTCTCAGGATTGTGTTTCAATTCCTTTGGGGGCTTTTTGTCGTCCTAGGCCTCTCCAGAGATAAGCTCTTTAGGGGAGACACAGGGTGAAAAGCTGAATTGATTGAAAGGGTTTGTAGTGTATTCCTCTGTGGGAATGTGATCTTTCTCCTGTGGTGAAGGGAGTTAAATGCTCCGGCCAGTTCATCTGCAACATCACTGATCTCATTTGCAAGATCCTTCTGATACGAACCCAAAGAAGAAAGTCTATTTTCTCTTAGTCCCTGAGCTCCCGTTGGCCTTCAGAAGGGGTCCAGAGGCTTTCTGTTTCTCTTCAGAAGACTTTTTCTTTTTCACCTCCCAATTTTCCAGCAAGATCTTGGTCAGAAATTTTCTTTGGCTCATTTTGATGCTTCCCTACCTTTTTGCAAATGAGTATCACCATTTTTTTTTTACTCAAATGAATTATTTTAGGGTGATAGACCATCTTAAAAGACTGGATCAGTTTTTTTTCTTATTTTTGTAGTTGTAATTAAGCTGTAAGGAAAAAAAACATGCCTTATGGTCTCTAATTGGCATCTTTCATGCCAGACAAGGACATCATTTCCAAAATGTTGGGCCCATTCCATAGATGTGTATTAGGGAATGTTAGTTTAGAAAGGGGTTTGAATTTTAGAAAAGTTGTGAGAGAAACACATGATTTGATTTATATGGGTAAGTGTTTCATTGGAATAGTTGGAATGAAATCTATGAAGAATAGGAGATTATAATCTTAAACTTGGTTTTGTTTGCTTTCCATATGGGTTGCATATTTGGACTCCTAAAACTCTAACCTGTAAGCTACATTCAGAGGGTTGTCAAGTGCCAAATTTAGACACTCTGACTCATAAGATTGGAGATAAGGACGGCCAGGTCTACATGCCTATTTCGGGAAGGTTTCGTTATATGCATGTTAAGTAACACTGAAATCAAGCAGGTAAATGTAGACCTTCTGGGTTCTACATGTGATAGACAAGGAGTTTGGCTTATTGTGGGAATTCGCTAGAGTGGAGATTTGGAAGCAGGTGAATTTCTGTTATTAGCTGGAATTGGAAGTCTTTATTCTCTTTGAGAAAAAGTGAGGTATTAAATAAGTAAAATAAAATAAGTTGGTTGGACTGCCAGTAGTTTGGATGGGTAGAAGAAGAAAGAAGGATCCTGGAGAAAGAAAGTGGACTTTCAAGTGAGTTGTTCCAAAGGTTGGGAGGGACTAAAGAATCCTTTTCCAGCTTTATTTTGATGAAGTCATTCATTTTGGAGCTACAAATCCTGTATGAAAAAGGAGACCCCAACTTCGTAATGGGTGGTCTATGAATCACTGATCCACAGGCTTATTGGGGAGAGAGCAAGTAACCATCCCGTTAATAAACTTTCTTTTCCCTTAGTGTCTCATTGCAGAACGTGAAATGAGCAATAAATGAAAGGCAACTGGGTTGGTCAATGGTGTTTGTGACTGATAATTAGGTGAGGGGTCAGAAGCCAAGAGTCTTGATAGCTATGCAGACATCTTACTCAGCATGTTCAGATTTCACACCTTCATTCTCCTATTAATGAGTAAATAGATGGCATTTACCAGACTCAGTTAAACTAGAATTTACTGACTTCTATTTTTCATATGCTTTAACTTGTATCATTGTATTTAATCTTCCCAGTAATCTTATGAAATTAGTCACTCTTCCCCTTTTACAGATGAGAAAAGTGAGGTCCAGAAGACTTAAGAGACCTGCCCTTTTAAATGCACACAAGGAGAAAAGGGGGGACCTGGTATCAAAAGCTAAACCTAATGGATGTCTGATGGCTAGTCCGGTGCTTTTTTCACAGTGCTGCCCTACTTGGTTCTAGTTTCTGGGGACCTGAATTCTATCATTCATATTGCCAGCTGACCACTGTGATGTCTTTATTTGGGAAAATCCACCCAGCATGTCCAAAAAGCCTGGTGAGGTGACCTAATTTATAAGAGGATACAAAAATCCCTGCAAAAAATCTGATATTTTTCTAGCATATAGAATAAAAAGAAAGCAGGAAGAAGCATTTTTGTATATTCTGCAATGGTTGCTTAAAACGAGATATTCTCTCTCACATAATGGAACATACGTTTTTCATCCAACCATCATAGGCTAGTTTTGAATATATAGTCATCTGTAATATTACACAGTTTCCTGTGACTAGCTTCCTTCTGAGCTTGGGGTAGATTTACCTTTTTACAACTTGCTCTCTTAAAAGTGGCTTAGAAGATCCATTTTGAGGGGCACCTAGGTGGCTCACTTGGCTCTCACAGTTCGTGAGATTAAGCCCCAAGTCGAGCTTTGCACTGACAGCACGGAGCCTGCTTGGGTTTTTCTCTCACCCTCTCTCTTTGTCCCTCCCTGTCCTGTGCATGCTTCCTCTCTCTGTCTCTGTTTCTCTTAAAATAAATAAACTTAAAAAAGAAATAAGATCAATTTTAAGAATTTAATGGCACATCAGAAAAATTTCCAGCTAGCCCACATTTACCTTGGTCATTGCTTTCCTCTTTCTTTTCGCCTGCATCACCCTGTCGTACTGTACTTTACAGCTGCTTTTACCATACTGACATTCCTCTGGTTAAATTCACTGTCATGTGGCGCCTCCTCTCTTTTTAAAGTACGGCTACACTTCCCAACATAGCCAGTTCACTCTAATGGGTCACCAGATCTCTCTCAAATCATTGGATCATCATCCTGTGGTGAGCTGGCTACCTGCAGCAGGGGTGTTAGGGTGTCTCTTCTAAGAAGTAGCAAACACCATTCACATATATGGTAGATTGCTGGGGCTTTGTAAGAAGCAGTGGTGGCCTTGATTGTGTTGGGAAGGAGAAATTCTTCTCTACTCATCAAGATTCTTCTAGCTGGTCTTAGAATTAAACTGACATGAGACCATGAGATTAACAAGAGAAAATCAAATTTAATATCATACCTATAGGGAATCCACACAGACCTGAGATTTCAAAGACAGTCAGGCAAAATGGGATATATTCACCATCCTGAACTGAGGAGAAGGGGGTAGGGGTCAGGGATTTGAAGGGAAGGGGACCAATTCACAGGCAGATGAAAAAGGGTAAATGTCTAGTAAATAAATGGTTGCTGGGCCTCAGAACCAACGGAACGTACAAAGGAATTTTAACAGGCTGACTCTGCCAAATTCCTTCCTGTCACCCCTAGTTCATATTATGTTGCAGTCATCTATGATGAGAGCTCTCTTCCTGGAGCAGGTTCTCTTATCTCAATTCCTTTTAGGCAGTTAGGCAAAACTCTTCCTGAGTCTCTTGGGCCTTGATTTTAGCTTGAAACAATCTGCATGCCAAACTGGCACATTTTGGGGTGGCCGGCCCTTAGCCCCTGCCATTAGGAGGGCCATGGGATTTTGTGTGCAGGACCCAATTTGGAGCCTTTTCATAATGGGGTGTGAGCCAAAGGAACACGATGTTCTTGGACTGTCTGCATGAATTTGGAAGAGAGCCAGGGGGGCCAGGAAAGACTGAGAAGAATGACAGGCTCCAAAATGAAATGGGGCCAGTTTTGGGGCTTGCCCCCAGTTTAGAAGGCTCATTTCATCCTCGGTGCTTTTGATCCCTTCCCACTTCTTCTTCCTGAAACGTTGCTGCCCTGTTTCTGTCCATTCTTACCTGGCATATTTCTCTCCATTCTTCCGTCCCGGCTCGAAGGCTACCTCTTGGTAAAGGCTTCCTCGCCTTTCCTGCGGCACGTGCTGCTGTACTCTCCGTGTTCCCAGACGGCTTGTGCGGACAAGGCCCTTCGTCCAGGCATTGCTCGTTTATAGATTTGTAACTGAGTTTGGAGCCGCGTTGTCATGAGTGCCTTCCTGGCATGTAGTGCAGACTAGAGAGATATTTATCAAATGAGCAGATGGGCTTTCCCTCCCACCCCCACCTCTTACTTGGGCCAGGGATTTTTTTTGTTTTGTTTTGTTTCTGTCTAGGGCAAGTGGCTGAGAACAATCCACACAACACTTTTAGCACCTTGTAATGAAGGTCACGAAAGTGCGCGAGGCTCACCGTTCCAAACAAGAGGATGAGTCTTCTCTCTCTCAGTCCCTTAGGGCCGAGCTCAGTTTGGCAAAGATGATAATTTGTGTATGATTTCAAACCTCACAAACTTTCTGATTTAAAATAAAAGCTAACTTAATATTCTTTATTGCTTCTTGGAATCTGATCTTGGCAAGATTCATGTAAGAAATACTCTGCAGTAATTCTTGTGGAATTTTGGCTCCGTGAAATTGAAATGCCAGGGGTCTCATTTTCAAAAAGACCCCCAGAGTTTTGCCCCTCATCTTAAGTCAGTGCACAGGCTTTTTGTTGTTGGCCGGAAAGCTCTGCCCTTTGGTGAGATACCCCACAAAATAATCCCACTGCAGGGCAAACCTTTACGGACGGTTAAAAGGACAGTTGCAATTTACCTACGTTCCCTCAACTACAGGGGAAATGTTGATTTTACCTGCATTTTAAAAACAAGTCTTCTAGTTGCCTTGTAATTGAAGGGCATTGGAAACAGCCTTGGAGCGACCTCATTTTCCTGCTCTACCAAGCTGCCCTTGATGGAGGTGGCAGCGGCCAAGTAGAGGTACCAGCCAGGTGGTTGGAAGGTTCAGATGTCTTGCTCCTCGGACGAGTGGCTGGAGTTAGCACTTTGGTAGAACTGGCAGTGGCTCTTAAGGCTCTGTTGTCCAGTACAAAGTACGGCAGCCACTGGTCATGGCTATTTACATTTAAATGAATTCAAATGAAGCGAAGTACCATTTCAGTTTCTCAGTTGCTGAGCTGCCTTTCAGGTGCTCACCGGCCACATGTGGCTGTTGTGTGGGACACTGCAGTTATGAATTGTCATCACTGCAGAAAGTGCTCTTGGGCAGTGCTGCTCCAAGGACCTGGAAGCCTATAATGTTACACCTGCAAGATGCCTGACTTTTCCAGAATGGCCAGGAGCAGTCCCGGGAGGTGCAGCTTAAAATAGAGAGGGAGGTCAGTGAATAGTGTTTGTTTGCCTGTGGCCAGGGCCTGGGTGATGCCTTTGGGTGCAACTACCACCGGGTTTGAAATATAGCTGGTGGAGAGTGAGGAAGTGGGGTGGCTGAGACTCAGACTGGAGTCTTAGTTCCTGTGTGACTAACACGCACCAGGACTTACATTGTTGGTCACTTTCACCTTTGTTACCTTCCTTCGGCCCCAAAGATAGTGGCTACTTGGCCGCTTTTTTTTTTTTTTAATGTTTTATTTATTTTTGAGAGAGAGAGATAGAGACAGCGTGAGCAGGGGAGGATCAGAGAGAGAGGGAGTCATAGAATCTGAAGACAGGCCCCAGGCTCTGAGCTGTCAGCACAGAGCCCGACACGGGGCTCTAACCCACAAACCATGAGATTATGACCTGAGCCAAAGTCGGACGCTTAACCGACTGAGCCACCCAGGTGCCCCTTTGGCTGCTTTTTACAGATGAGAAGACTGAGACTCAGAGAATTAAGTCCCATGTAAAAGGCCACGCAGTAGTAGGAACCCAGTGTTTCTAACTCTTAAGTTCAGTGCTTTTCTGGCCTTAGGGGTGGGGAGAGGGAGTAAGGAACAGATGGGCAAAGGACCATTAGTTAAAAGGGGAGACATTAATTTGGAAGAAATGCACCTGTTTGCTCCATCCAGCTGTCCCTTGGAGCCTGCTTAGTGCTCAACCACCTGCTTGGGGCCTTTTGTCAAGGGTTTGATGCTAAAGCAGATTTTTCTTCCACGGGAAGCTTAATGAACGGGATGAGGATCTTCTGAATCTAGAACCAAAGATGAAAATATGATAATAATTAGGTAGCAGTTATTGTTCAGTGTGCCTGTTTAGTGTTCTAAGTGTTTTGCACAAGTAACTCATGTAATCCGTAAAACTGGCCAGTGAGGTAGTTTTATTATTATTATTATCCCTCTTTTATGGTTAAAGCAGCTGAGGTTTGGAGAGAAAACGTATGCGGTCCAGGATCACACACGCACTGAGCCTGTGCCCTCAAGTATACAGCACTGGGTGGGAGGCTCAGGTGATGCTCTCCGGCGCCTTAAAGGTGGCTTCCTGCTAATCATATTAAATACATAGCTTCAATAGGAGGATTAATTCCTCACAATGTTGCTCACACTTCATTTCCTTTAATCACTAACCATATGAAAAGTAATTCACTCTGTCTTCTCGCTTTATGTATCACGCATTCCTCCTTTCTTCTTTAACCTCACCGTCTCCCTTCTCTTCCACTTTTCGCTTCCTCCCGTTTCGCCGTGAGTGGCAGGCGACCCCAGTGGGTTATAATTCACTGCATACAGTTAGTTGGTAAACTGCATCCAGAGTGAATGTCAGCCCGTGACGGAAGAGCCGCGTCCTCGGCTCCGTCTTCACGCCGCCCCGCCCCCATGCCCCCTGCGTTGGGGGGGGGGTGGGCACCGAGGGGCTGCCCACGGCCAGCACCCACCCCGGGGCGGATGCAGACGCTGCAGGGAGAGGTGGGCGGGGCTTCGTGCCTGCCCCCGGGTCGCCCAGGCCCTGGCCCCGCACGTCGGGCACCGTGTTCGCCTCTTCCGCAGCCCCGCCGGGTGGCGCGGAGCCTCACTGTCCAGACGGCACGCGGTCAAGCCCGCCCTTTTCCAGCTGAACGCTTTCTCCGCGACGAGGTGGAAAAACACCGGGAGCAGGTGAATGGAAGAGCCCCAGGTGAATGGGCACGCGGGTACCTTCCTCTGTGTGTCCCCAGCTCCTCCGCCTCCTGCGAGGGCGAGACCACGTGATCGCCCCCCGCCCCCCGCCCCCGACCCCCGGCGTCCTGTGCAAAGTCTTTGCCAGCACCCTGTTACTGCGGGGGTGCCTGTGTGTGCACTGGGGTGGACAGGGGCCTCAGGCCTCCGTCAGGAGTCCTGGCAGAAGATGATCTCTTCCCTCCGAGCCGTGGAACAGAGGGGACCCTCCGGAAAGTCGGAAGATAGGATTTTGGTTTACTGCCTGGTGTGAGCGGGTAGCAGTGAAGAACTGTGTAACGGATAGTAAATATTGATGGAAACTTTACAAAGGTTGTGAGTTGGTTCCTGGCTGTGAGGGCACAGTAGGCAGCTGAGACGAATTGACTCTTCGGATGGGTCGAGGCCCCCTTTCGGCTCCCTTCTGGGGGCTCCCCCCTCCCCCACTCCCGCCTCCAACTTCCACCAGGCTTTGGTGTTGAGGCTTGGCCTGCCCCTCCAGGCAGAACCAGCCGTGTGACCCGTCATTCGTTCCTTGAAAATAATCATTTTATTCTGTTTTAGACTCGTTATGTTTCGCTTATTTCGTATACGTTCTGTGCGAAGTGCTTAGATATCAAAAGGAACGGGCTACAGTTGTTTTCCAGAGGAGTTTCTGGTCTACCTGAGGAGACAGACGGGACCCGGCACAGTGTCCCAGGCTCCCGTGTGAGCACAGACAGGGGCCTGGGGGAGGAGGGCCAGCCCAGGGCCATGCAGGAAGGGTTCAAAATACCTTCGAAGTGAAGGCGGAACTTGAGCTGGCTAGATGAGGAGGGAAGCGCAGGCCGGCCCAGCTCAGCAGGAGCTAAGGCCCGAAGGAAGATTCGAGAAAGCATGACAGACTTGGAAATCTTCAAATAAAGGGCAGGAGGTTTGGAGTAGATGGGTTCCTGAGGGGTTGTGCCGTGAGAGGAGAATGAAAATTTATGGAAATGCAAACTGCAAGATCATTTTCTGTCACGGTAAGGGATTAATTCGATCTATATCCTGAGAGCTGTGGGAATCTACTGAAGAATCTTTAAACAGAGGGGCGACACCGTGAAATTTACATTTTATTAAAAAAAAAATTCCTCGGGAAACGATGTACTAGATTTGCTGAGTGGTGTGACATGGTGGCGAAGCTCGTGGAAAGGCCTTCGTGGTGGCCCTGGCCGGAAATGATGAAGGTCGGAGGCAGTGGCGGCAGGAAGATGAGATGGGGGGGGACCTGGGTAAAGGGATTAGCTATGAACAGGAGTGGGGGGGGGACCCACCTTGCCTGGGGTGGGAGAGAAGGGAGAGAGAAGTCTGTGTGTTGCTAGAATGATAGTATCCATGTATTCTTCCCATTTCATCAAATTAAGTCCAGTTCAGTTTTCTTCCTTGCACCTCACACCAAAGCATTATAATGGCATTGACTGTTGAAAATACTCTCTGGAAGAAATTTGGGGGTGTTTATTTGTGTGTCCTATCACTTTTATAAGGCTTCTAAGCTCTTCAAGGGAGGGCACACAACACATTTATCCATCTATTATGTGCTGCATTCAGCACACCAGGGATACTTAATAAGTATTTAATAATAATAAGATCTGAGCCCCAGGAGCATTATTATATTTGTCAGTGAAGGAATAAGTAGGTTTGGAAGCGGTTTGGCTAAGTTTAAGTTTTATAAGAAAAATCTCAGTTTGAACTTTTGAATGCATTAAAACCCATTCCTGAATTATAATATGAATGGCTTCTGCTCTTGGTTTTCCTCGGTAAATATTTTAGTTGCTTTAATTGGTGATTGTTTCCTACAATATAGGAGGTGGGATTTCTTTGTTGTTCAGTAACTTCTGACGATCAATCAACCTGTCTTTAAAATCAGAGCTTTTTACAAAGATGGTTGATGTTCCTCATTCTGGTTCCTGTTCTCTTTTCTGGTATTTGTAAACATCAGAATAGCTGTCCTTAGCTTGTGTCTTATTTGCAACATTCTTTTCTCTCTTGGGTGTCCTTCCTGGTCACGTTTATCTTTATTACTCCCGGGTGCTCCTCCGTACCTTAAGACCCTCTGCTTTTTCTCTTTTCTTCCTGATCTCTCCGGTCTCTGTCCCAGTTTAATGACCAGGAAGACGTCAGCCATCAGGCCATCGGATACAGCGTATTTTCACAATACATCAGTGCTGGGGGCCAGACCGTGCTGTGCCCCGGTCAGTTATGTTACATCTAGGTCATATTTTTCTCTGAGGCTTTGATAAGCCTGATCAGATAGTTTTAGTGGATTTTAAGAGCAAGAGTCAATATTTCCGGCCCTCCTCCTACATTTGGGCTTTGCATCATGAGGATACACAGCACACACCCAGTGGCCCTAACCAGAGGGTAGTGTTATCAGTAACCCTTGCAATATGAACATTAGGCTTTGGGGCTCCCTGTGTTGGATCCAGGGATCCTTACCAAAGAGGAGTTCCTATGAGTGGGTAGCATCTACTTGGGTTGTTTCACGGTCCGTCTTGGGTTTCCATATGGACTTCTACACATGTAAAAAGCAAGTCAGCTTTAATGCAGATCTGCGTCCCATGGCTTGTCTGTGCCATGGACTCTTCAGCTGCAAAATTTGCCCTTTGTGCTACTCAAGGATCAGTGGCTTTGACCTAGCTTAAGGAAGATAGAAGGAAAGAAGGAAGTAGTGTCTTTATGCTGCCTTCCTGGCGCCCGCTCTCGTTACGGAGTATGAGCCAGTGCCCGTTGATACTGTGGGCTGTGTGCACACGTGATCCCAAGGCTCCTTCTCCTGACCACTTCCCACTGCTTAGCGAGCATTTCTGGATTCCACTGAAGCGGTCCTTCTCTTGGAGCAATCTTGCAGTGTGCTTTGTGCTGTGCTCTTATCAGACCACTTTGAATGTCCTTTCCTCAATTCCAGGCAATCAGTGAATACACTGGGGTACATTTCGTGAGAAGTCTTAAGGAAGGTGACATGACTTGAAACAAGTCATATAAAAAACTGTAGAAGTAAGATGTGGTTTTTAACTTGTAGGAGAGATAGGGCGAGGCATTAGTTTTCTTCAAGTCTGTGAAATGTTGTCATGCGGAAGGGAATTAAAATTGTTCTAATGTGTCCCCAAGGAGCAGAACTAGGTGCGAGGTGAAGGGAGACATTCAATTCGTCATAGGGAAGGACTTTAGAGTGTGATCGTTAAGAATTTTTGTGGCAGGGGCACCTGGGTGGCTCAGTGGGTTAAGTGTCTGATGTCGGCTAGGGTCATGATCTCACGGTTTGTGAGTTCAAGCCCCGTGTTGGGCTCTGTGCTGACAGCTCAGAGCCTGGAGCCTGCTTCAGGTTCTGTGTCTCCCTCTCTCTCTGTCCCCCTGCTCACACTCTGTCTCTCTCTCAAAATAAACAAACATTAAAAAAAAGAATTTTTGTGGTGGAATCCAGCTTCTTGAATTTAAATCCAACATCTGGCGGTTACTAGCCATATAAAATTGGGTTAATTTTTTTAACCCTTCTAATCTTTAGTTTCCTCATCCATAAAATAGAGATAACATTAGTATCTATCTTAGGAATTGTTATGGTTGTCTAATGACATAGTGCCAGTTAAATGCTCTCTTATCATGATGCACAATGAATGCTTGATAATGCTGGCAATTATTAATGCGCTGGACTGTCTCAAGATTGTACATGGATTTAACAACTGTTTCCAATATTTCCTATTACTGTTGAGCATTATAACTTTTTTTTTCAAATTTGGAATTTTTTGGAATATTTGTGTGTGGTTTTCTTATGTTTTTCTTGGCTGAGGGAAATTGATAGAGAACTACATAGCTTCCAGAATAATTTAAATGGCATAGATTTCCTGTGAAGTTTAGGGAAAATACAATATACAGTGACATGAATTCAGTGGAGCATGGAGTCGAATGGATGAGGATGCCATTCTGACCTGGTGAAAGTTGAATTAAGATTTAAGAAAAATTTTTTAATGTTTATTTTTGAGAGAGAGAGCGAGAGTGAGAGATCGCATGCATGTGGAAGACAGAGGATCCAAAGTGGGCTCTATGCTGATGCAGGGCTCAAACTCATGAACCACGAAATCATGACCTGAGCCAAAGTCAGACGCTTAACCAACTGAGCTACCCAGATGCTCAAAGGATTTTTTTTAAATAAAGAAAAGAAATTTTAAGGTTTTAAAATATATTGTACACATTTCTGTGTAAAGCATTCATGGGCAGTAATAAGTAAAATAGCCATTTACTTTTGTAAAGACAAAGATGAATTACTTTATCCTGAATTTTAGGAAACACTGAGATAGTGAGATAATAAAGTCTATCATTTTTAATTTCTTGAATTCTTCTTTATACACTTAAAAATTGAGGCATCACATACAGTAAAGTGAACACACGTCAGTATATAGTTGGATGTGTTTTTACATATGTATACATCTGTGCACCCACCCCACAGATAAAGATATAATCCATTTCCAACAACCAGAGTTACCTCATGCCCTTTCTAAGTCTACTGAGACTTCTGTCAAGCTTAGATAAGTTGTACTTGTTCTTGAACTTGATATAAAGGAAATCCAGCAGTATGTACTCCAGTGTCTGGCGGCTCTTGCTCGACATCTTATCTGTGAGATTCTTTTGTATTGTTGCATGTAACTAGTTTATGTAAAAAGCTTCTTGTTTTCAAATGGCTTTCCATATTACAAATAAATCTTTGGAAGAGATGTGAGACTGGAGGGAGTCTTATACAACTTCATGCCCATGTCCTTTGATTTACAGTTGAAGCATCTGAACTAAAGATATTAAGTAATTTGCATAGATAACTAATGGCCAAGTAACATGTTCCCTTCACAGAGACAGATCTATTGCAAACATTATTCTCAGTAAGAGTCATGCACACAGTGTCTGAATTATGCATAGAAAGGGTGAATTATTTAAAATTACAAATTATTATGATACAAATTAATCCTGTTCGCTATGGAGCTGGCTTTTGGGTTGTATATACATTTTGACAATGGCCTTTTTGGAAGAGTTTGTTGTGATTACCCGGACAAGGAACTCATTGTACTCATGCCCATTCATACAAGTCAAAGAGCCTTATGTGCAATAAAACCAGAAGAGCTTCTACTGGAATAAATCTTAAATAAACACATTCTCTCTCTCTCTCTCTCCCTCTCGTGCAGATGTGCACGTGCAAACTCACGCACACATACATTCACAAGCACACATACACCACCTACAACAGACCACGTGAGAAGACCACGCATATCCTAGAATATAACCGTGCATCTCTATGTCCTCAAGTGGGTAATTGTCTCGCCACAACCTTACTGCTCCTGAAACTCAAAATGTTGTTCTTGAAATTGATAGAATGTAACAAAGCTGTATAATAAAGACATGGGAGTAGATGGAAGGGTGGTAAAGCCTTGCCCTTCGGTGGGCAATGGACTTAAAATTTTGACACTGAAGGATAGGAGGTACGGCCTGCACTGCCCATGGATTTGTGTGTAGCTAGGAGGCTATGTACAAGACTGAATGCGTTAAGTGACAGAAGTATAAAGAAATGCCATTTCTTCTTCAGGAATATGGCAGTCTGGCTAGTCAGCCTGACCCTCTGGCTAAAAACAAATTAAAATACTGGATAAAAAGCATCAAATTGCTATAAGAAAATAAGGGATCAGGAGGCTGAAATCCAAGACAGGGAAAAGCGGTGGGAACTCTATTTACCCACTGGAATTTACTGGCCTTCAAAATTGAGCTGCAGTTTTGATGGCCTGGCAGTAGAGGACAGAACACAAAACTTGGAATACAGTCTAAATGGGACGCCTAGGGAAACCCTCCCATGTTATGCTGGAATCTCTGAATTACAAATATAATACCTGCATCACATCCTCAGGAGAGCTGCCTTGAGGCTGAGCAGAAGGGGGCCGGAGGTGGGGCGGTGAATGAAAACCTGTCTCTGAGAAGCAGTAACCACAGACAGCTCAACCCATCAGAGTACTTAGGGCCCATATTTGCATACATGGGTGATCAAGAACCCCCTGGCAGGGAGTTTAGTTTGAGGTGCTTCTGGGTTCCTGGTTCTCCTAGGCACCTGGCAAAAACAAATGTTAACCTACTTTGAAGGAAGACACTGTCATCCCAGACTACCAGGACCCCGCTTCCCTGTCCATGCTCAAGCAGTACCATCAGAGATAACGAGCGTACAACAAAACCAGCGTGAACCAGAAGAGACACCATAGTGCAGAGAAAGACCAGCAAACTCCCCAGACTTTGGACTCATCAGACATTTATTATAGACAACTATCTTTATTGTGTTTAAAGAAGTCAAAGGCAAACCTAAAAATATCTCCAGGAACTAGGAAACTATAGGAGGTATTCTAGAAGATTCTTAAAGGAACCCATTAGGGATTTCAAGATTACTGCCTGGGGCTGACAGGGAGCAGGTGGGTACCCCTAGATGGACACCCCCAGCCAGGCAGGGCCATGGCCGCTGGCTTGTGGTCGGCTGCCGCCCTCCAGGACCTGTCCCACAGCCAGGTGCCCACACCCACTTCCTGTCGGTAGGAAGGAAGGGAGCAGGAGCCATGGAGACGGACCCCCAGCCTATGGCAGGAGGCAGAGCCAGCTCCAGGGGAATCTCGCCTCACCCATGTCTCAGCACACTGCTCTGCGATGGCAGCCCCTGTCGTCACCCAATTCCCAGGGAGTTTTCATGCACACCTTTCTCGTCTGCTGCCACCTTCTCAGAGAGCAGGCACTGCTCCTGGTTCAGTGCCTGGTACCTGCAAATTAAACCAGAATAAGACAAATTAATGGGAGCAAATGAAGGAAACTAAGATATGACGTAATGCCTTGCCTGAAGTCACAAGTAGTTAGTTAGGTGACAGTTTACAGAAGCTCAGCTCTACAAACTGATGGACTGCAACAGTTTTTAACCAAAAAGTTATTAAAAAATGGCAGAACTGTTAATGGGATGTGAAGAAGAGCTGGAACAATGGCAGAAGAAATTAAAAGAGATCGAAGATGATGACCATGAGCTGATCTATGTTGGAGAGATAGCAAGATAGCAAGTTCAAACCAGAAATTGCAAATGTTTTGAACAGGGTAAACCTCACGTCATATTTCAGGGGAATAAAGAATGACACACTTAGGTATTACTCCCACATTCAAGTCTACAAATCAGTACTGTGTGAACCCAACATCAAATCCAGTGGCTGACTCACCAGTAAATTTTCATCCTGAATCTAGATCTTTGGATAGTTCTGTTACTGTTCAGACTTTGTTTAGACCTGTGTTTCTAAAAGTACACAGCCATCTCAGGGATATATTGGATATTATTTATCATTATCAGCAAAATTTCTGGATTAACATGGTAGTCATCCAATATAATTGGATTAGGAAGTGTAATTGACATTAGACAGTGTTACCATTTTATGATAGCTCAACCAGGAACTTACTACCCAGCCTGTTCAGATAATATGCTTAAATTAGATAGTTACAGTATTGAAAATTGTGCTATCAAAACATGAATGGAAGTATAATCAGTTATGAAAATTGCATAATGGCCAAATATTTAAGATTGTTAAGCTGGGCCAAGTGTTCTTAGCTCTTAGTGTCAAAAATTGTTGAGAGGCTATTGTAGCATTTTATACTTAAGACATACCTTTATAGTTTAATTTCTTAAAAAAAACTTAAAAAGTAATTGTTAATGGTAACAGTTAATTAAAAAAATTTTTTTTAACTTGATTTCATTTTTGAGAGATGCAGAGAGACAGAGCATTAGTGGGGGAGGGGCAGAGAGAGAGGGAGACACAGAATCTGAAGCAGGTTCCAGGCTCTGAGCTGTCAACACAGAGATCGATGTGGAACTTGAACCCATGAACCATGAGATCATGACTTGAGCTGAAGGTGGATGCCAAACCAACTGAGCCACTCGGGAGCGCCAGCAACAGTTCATCTTTATCAAGCTATTAATATTTGTAAGGCTTTGTGCTAAATGCTACACATAAATTAATCTCATTTAATGTCTATGAATAGGCACTATTATTATTTTTGTTTTATGGTTGAGGAAGCTGAGGCTCATAGAGGTTCAATAATTCACTGAAAGTCACACAGCTGGCAAATGGTGATCAGGGATTTCAGTACAGACTAACTCAACAGTTTATGTGTGTATGCATACATAAATACATATATGTTATGTATAAATGCATGCTTTAAAAAACGTGGAAACATTGCCATAGGGCAACAGTTTTCAAAATCTAGTCTTCAGTCTCCTGGGGTTTTCCCAAGACTCTCTTGTAAATCTCTGTGGGAGACTGTCCTAATGATACAAAGATACTATTTGCCTTTTTCACCATGTTGATATTTGCACTGAGGATGCAAAAGCGATGGTGGCTAAACGGCTGTGCCTTCCTGTGAATCAGGACAGTGGTGCCAGCTATACTAGCAGTGTTTATATTAGTCACCACTGTGCACTCACAATAAAAAATATTCCAGTCACACTCCATTTCCTTGATGAAGTATTAAAATGTTATTGATTTGAACGCTCTACCCTTGAATATGTGTGCTTTAAAAATATTTTCTGTGATGAAATGGATCGTACGTATAAAGCTGTCTGAGGTATTGTGTTTGTCTTGAAGAAAAGCACTTGTGTGATTGGATTGTGAGCTCAACTATCACTTTTTATTTTTTAATTATTTTTTAATTTTTTTTAATGTTTTATTTATTTCTAGAAGAGAGAGAAAGACAGCGTGAGCAGGGGAGGGTCAGAGAGAGAGGGAATCACAGACTCCGAAACAGGCTCCCGGCTCTGAGCTGGCAGTCAGCACAGAGCCCGATGCGGGGCTCGAACCCACGAACCGCGAGATCATGACCTAAGTGAAAGTCGGACGCTTAACCGACTAAGCCACCCAGGCGCCCCTCAACTATCACTTTTTAAAAACAGCGATCATTTTGACTTGGAAAAGAAAGCACCAACTAGATCTTCTGGGAGCAAAAAATAAAATAACTGGAAGTAAGAACTCTTATGATTGATTTAGCAGCAGTTTTATATACAGAGGAAGAAGGAATTAGTGGACTAGAAGATAAATCAGAAGAATTATCCAGAAGGCAGCAGGAGAGCCCCTCCCCATTATCCCCTTTTGATAAAAAGAGAATGTAGAAGAGAGTTTAAAATACATGGAGGGTACAGTGAGAAGGTAAAGACCTTCTCCGCATACAGTCAGAATTCTAGGAGTGGTAAGAGAAAATAGGTAGAAGCAATATATTTAAAAAAAAAAAATAATGCCAGTGATCGCATACATAGATCCTATGGTCACATCAGAACGATAAAATGTTTAGTTTAACCAGAGTTACCTAACAGTTTTGAATATGTATATACCTAAAAACATGACCTTAAAATAGTTCTGTTTATCTGTGTTTATATTTATCTACATTATAAATCAGATTTAGAAGAAGAAAAGATCAAATGTACAGATTTGAGAGGTATAATGAGTACTAAGAAAAACAAATAAATTTATTTTTACTTTAGATTTCCAAATGACTTCTGCCTTAAAATGGTATCATAATATTACAGCAGAAAATCAACTACATAAAGAAAATTTTAAAAGAAGTCCTTAAAAAATGATAGGTTAGTATAAAGAAATGACCAGCAGACTAACTCCTGACTTCTCAATAGCAACACTAGAATCCAGAAGATAGTAGAAAGTTTATGTGCTGGAAGAAAATAACTAGTGCCTTAGAATTTCATAACAGTGAAAATATCTTTCAAGAATGAAGTACAAGTTTAAAATATCAAGCAAAATAAACCCTTGAATTTTAGTCACCAGCACTGAAGGACTTTCTGAAGGTTGTATTTTAAGCAGAAGGAACATGAGCTTAAGATAAAAGATCTGAGATGCACGCTGAAGAGCAAGTACTGAATCTAAATGAGTATTAACTATTTATAACAAAAATAAAAATGAATAATAGTGATAAATTCAAAATGGGAAAAGTGCATAACAAAAATATATAAATTAAGTATGGAGGGTGATGAGCCTAAACTGTCTTAAGATTCTTCTGCTTCCTGAGAGAGAGGTAAAGATGTTAACTTTAGGCTCTGATAAATCAAGTAGATATGTTTTAATTTCTCTTATAGCCATTAAAATGGTAGACTCTGAGTATAACTTACAATTAGCACATGGGAAGTACCAGTGACAAAAGTACTCAATCATCTAGGGGCGCCTGGGTGGCTTAGTCGGTTGAGCGTCCGACTTTCGCTTAGGTCATGATCTCGCGGTTCGTGGGTTCGAGCCCCGCGTCGGGCTCTGTGCTGACTGCCAGCTCGGAGCCTGGAGCCTGTTTCAGTCTGTGACTCCCTCTCTCTCCGACCCTCCCCTGCTCACGCTGTCTCTCTCTCTCTCCTAGAAATAAATAAAAATATTAAAAAAAAAAAAAGTACTCAATCATCTAAAAGAAGGGCAAGAAAGAGAAAAAGAAAAGAAACTCATGACAGGCAGGACAAATAGAAAACATAAGATAATAAATTTAAGCCCATTAATCACAGAAACTAAAAATGCTGTAATTACAAAAATAACTATCAGATTGGACTTAAAAAATCTAATGGTATGTTCTTTACAAGAGCCACATCTAAAACATAAGGATACTGATACTGAGTATAAAAAGCTGGAAAAATATATACCATGCAGTATTAACTAAAAGAATCCTGACATAGCTGTAATATCAGATATTAATAGACAGGTGGGTCACTTCAATGATTAAAACTTCAGTGTACTAAGGAGATATAAAACTTTAAGATTATGTGAGCCTAGTAACATGACCTTAAAATATATGATGTAAAAATTAATAGTTGCTGAAGGAAAAATAAAAACATTCATAATTATGATAGGAAGTTAAAAAAATACTTCTCTTTGTAGACAGATAAAACAAGCCAACAGTTATCTATATAGACATAGAAGATTTGACCAATGTGATGAACAAACCTGATATAACAGACATATGCAGAACGCTGCGGTAAAAAGTTACGGAGTACAAACTCTTTGTCAAGCGTATATGAGACATTTAAGAAATTGATCATTTACCAGAACTTAAGTCATATCTCTTTGGATTTCAAAGGACTGTAATCAAGGTGAGGAGACCTTATCCTTTCTGACCACAGTGTAATAATTAAGGTAGAAATTGGTAGCAAACGGATAACCAGAAAATCGTAGATATGTTAGGTAAATACCTTGTGTGTTAAAGGTGAAATTGTAGAAGTTAAGAAACTATTTTGAATTGAACAATAACAAATCAGTACATGTAGGGTGCAGATAAAACAGTCTTTAGAGAAAAATTTATAGTTTTTCTAGCTTGTATTTTTCAAAAAGGCTGAAAATTAGTAGACATTTGTTTCATGAAGTTAGATAAAGGGAAATAAGATAATCTAGAACACTGTGGACAGAAGGAAGGAATCAAGATTACAGCATAAATAAAAGAAAATGATAGTAAACATATATTCACAAAGTCTAAAGTTTTATTTTGAAAAACAAAATCTTATACACTTACAAACGTCCAGCAGTACTGGTCATGAAAGAGTGATAAAAGCCACATCTAGTAATTCTAAGGAACAACAAAGAGGATAACAGTATAAATGCCTCATAAAATAAAAAGATAAGTTATTATTAAAACTGTGTGCTGAAGAATTTGAAAATTTAGTTCGATAGAAAAAATTTTTTTTTATTTTTATTTATTTCTAGGAGAGAGAGAGAGACAGCGTGAGCAGGGGAGGGTCAGAGAGAGAGGGAGACACAGACTCTGAAATAGGCTCCAGGCTCCGAGCTGGCAGTCAGCACAGAGCCCAACGCGGGGCTCGAACCCACGAACCGCGAGATCATGACGTAAGCGAAAGTCGGATGCCCAACCGACTAAGCCACCCAGGCGCCCCGATAGAAGAATTTTTGGAAAGTAGAACTCACCAATACTGATTCACAAGTAAGTAGACAGCCTAAAGATTAGGGTAATTTTTAAAACATTTAATTGATAGTAAAAGAACTCTTCCTAAAAAGAAAATGTCAGGCTCAGAGGACTTCACTGCAAGTTTTGTCAACCATTAAAGGAAGAAAACTTTTATATAAACCTTCCAGAGAATATAAAAAGAGATGACAGTCCCTAGTTTGTTTGTTTTGGTTTGGTGTTTTATGTTTTTTAAAATGAGGCTCACGTAGTCTCAGTACCGAAACTCAGCATGGGAAATTGGTGGAGAAAAATTAGTCTTTTTAATAATTAATACCAGGGAAATTGAGCATCTATATTTTTTTAAAAAATGGAATTGGTCCCTCAATTGTTAGCACATACAAAAGTCAATTCTAGGTGGACTTGAGAGGTAAATGTGAAAGGCAAAACTATAAACCTCATAGATGCTAGAAGGGTATCTCATGAGCTTGGAATAGGAAACTTTTTTGAAGTAAAGCAAAATATTTCTAATAATAAAGAGCAAGTTTGATATGTTCAACTACATTAAATTTGCCATTTTTTATCATTACACAGTAAAGATACTGAAAAGACAGAGAGTGGTTAGGTATGTTTATAAGATATATAGCTGACAAAAGACTTATAATTACAATTGATTGCACTGTTCAGTATGGCTGTCAGTAGCCATGTGTGGCTATTTAAATAAAAGTGAGATTAAATTAAAATTTCCAAACAATTCTTTAGTCACATTTCAACTGCTCATTAGCCACTTGTGACTACTGGCTACCGTTTTGGATAGTACTGACTTCGATTTTTAAAAAAAATATGTATCCAGAATATACAAAGTACAGTGTCTCTCTATATAAAGTGTTTGTAATTTATAAAGAAATGAATATTCTTGTATAAATGAATGAGTATAAAGTTGTCAACTTGGAAGTGAAGTGGATAGTAAAAAGGCTTTAATAGAAGCCCTTCCCAGAAGGGGCTGTCTAAATGGCTAGTAGACATACAGAAAGATGTAACCTCATTAGGGAGCAGAAGAATACAAATTACAACCATTACAAGTTGCCACAATATTTTCAACTATTTACACAAATTAGCAATACCAAGTGTTGGTAAGAATGTAGATTAAGAGAAACTCCACTGCTTGTGGAGGTATGATTGGCCTGATTTGAAAAAGTAGTTGGGCATTATCTATTGGGTTTGAAATATATGAGTTTGAAATTCATAGGCAAGATATATATGTGTATATACATACATATATCCCCTGTGAATACTGACACGTAGGTTAAAAATCTTAGAGAATGTCATGCATGATTGTACCAGGTCTTGGACAAGAAATGACATGGCAGAATAGCTCCAAACTGGAATTGACCCAAAAGTCTGATGTACATTTCAGTGTAGATAAATAAATTGGAAGTACGATCATAGAATGGAACAGTATATAGCGATTGAGGTAAACGAATCGCAGCTGCACCCAACACCATGGCTAAATCTCACAAGTGTGATATAGAGTAAAAGGAGCACCATGGGAAATAATACATATGGTATGAATCTATTTATGTAATGTTATAAAACAAATAACTAAACCATACTACTTAGGGATGTGTCGTTAGGTGAAAATTATAAAGCAAAGGAAGAAAATGATTAGTATAATACTCAGTAGGGGTGGTGGTTTCTTCTGTTGGAAAGGGAAAAACTTGTAACAAGGGAAGGGCACACAGGGGTCTTTGGGAAGAGTTCTGTTATTTTTTTTGTTCTGGGTGGTAATAATAGCTATTTGCTCTAGAATTATTTGGAAGAATGAGTATTTGGAAGAGTGAGTACATAAATATTTTATGAGCTTCTTATATGAATATTCCACAATAATAAAAAAAAAGGGAAGCTTTGAGCTGCTTATATTTCCTTGAGTATATTTGAAAAGGCGTTATAGGAGAGGGATATTTAATGAGAGTTATATGAATACACTCAGCAAATTGGGAGAGGGAAAGATGACTCTAAGATTGGAACATGGTGAAAACAGCATGGAACTCGGAAGACATACCTGTTTGAGTCCTATCCATCCTTTAGGGGAAGGTGGGAAATTGATGGGAAATAAGGCTGTTACAGGTTAGGTATATATCCTGTGAGATTTTCCTAGACTGGAAACTTTTTTGAAATTATTATTCAATTAAAAAAAGATAAAATAGGGGCGCCTGGATGGCTTAGTCGGTTAAGCATCCGACTTTCGCTTAGGTCATGATCTCGCGGTTCGTGGGTTTGAGCCCCGCGTTGGGCTCTGTGCTGACTGCCAGCTCAGAGCCTGGAGCCTGTTTCAGTCTATGACTCCTTCTCTCTCTGACCCTCCCCTGCTCACGCTGTCTCTCTCTCTCTCCCAGAAAAAAAAAAAAACATTAAAAAAAAAAGATAAAAGACCTTTTTGTAGATATATCGTCTTCCACCAAGCATGTCTGTGCTTTTCTTTCTTGAAAGAAAACATAACCCTAGTTATGGCCCCATGAACATCTGACAGAATAAGAAAAAATTTCAGTATCTTAACATGCTATTCTTTGTCTATATCACCTAACAGGATATGGGTAATTGGCAGTTTCTCCATTTGATTTACTTAATTACAGATGAATCATTTGGCCAACTTACTATTTTGACGTCGAAACAATCATATCTAACATTTATAGATTTTTTAATTTGTGTCTGGCACTTTCAACAACTGTGCTATGTTGCCTAGAAGAACTTCTTGGGGCAAAAGGAGACACCCCTCTGGACGTTCCTGCCTATTTTCATTTGGATTGAACATTGGCTTACGTAAGCCACCTCCCCAATTGTCCTGAGACTAAACACTCTTGAAGTTGGCACTGACCCACTTACTTTTGCCGGGTCACATCATAGAGTCTGGTCTTATTTCTACTGAACATTATCCTTTTTCTTTCTTTTTACTTTTATCTTTTATTATTTTTTTTTTTTTTACTTTGAAAGAGTTAGGGCCGTGCACAAGTTAGTATTATGTGTCAGTTTAATTAATGTAGTCTTGATTCTAGCATCCAAGTCTTTAATAACCTATTTTGCATTGAGTCCGACAGTACTGGGCTCTAAATTTGCCTTCACCTTATAAGCTGATTTGACGTGAGGCAAATTATTGGATTCTCTGAATTTTAACTTCCCTCCTCTATAAAACGAGGAAAATAATTCTAACAGAAGACTAGCACAGTATCTAATAACACCTAATTCTCAGTAAGTAGTGGTAACAGTAATAAATAGTAGTAATAGTAGTGATTGTTATTATTTGCACTAGGGAATATACCAGGAAATGCAATGGGCAGATAAGGAAGAACTACATTTGTGCTCTGTCTCTTGAATTTTCCCCACACCCAGAAAGCAGGATGATCTTGCCATGTAGTGGTCATACAGTGGCAACAAAGGGTTCTCTCCCCTGTGGTTAAAAGCACCAGCCTGGGAATCTGGTAGGCCTGGGTTCAAATCCTTCCTCTGCCATTTATTCCTGTGTGACCTTTGGCTAGTAACTTAACCTATCTCTCAAAAGCTCTGAATATTAAATACAATTACATGTATAAAAGGCATAGCATTGTGGCTGACACATATTCAATAAATCATGATCTAGTCTTATTGTTGCCTTGGGTACAGTCCTAGTAATCAAGAATATTAGGAGCTAGAAATAATGAACTGAAAAAAATCCCTTTATCTCAGTATCTGACCCTGATGAGTCCCATTTGCAGCTTGTGGATTTGATTAGCTCAGAAAGGAGAGAGTAACACAGGCAACTCTTGTGTATATTTATTGTCATTTCTTTCCCATCTCTCATCTTAACCTTCATTGAAAACAAACCTTATTGGCAAAGCCAGGGCAGTTTAAGATAGCTCTTTCTTTATTATGAAAAGGGGGGGGGGGTTAGGAAGATGAATAAGGACCACATTATTTATTGATGTTTATTGTGGTAAAAAGCACACAACATAAAATTTATCATGTTAATTATTTTGAAGTTTGCAGTACAGTAGTATTAACTATCGCCACATAGATGAGCAACAGATCTCTAGAACTTTCTCATCATGTGAAACTGAAACTCTGTACTCCTTGAAGGACAAACTCTCCTCACTTCCCCCAGCCCCTGGCAACTACCATTCTAATAGTCTGAATCATTGTCTTTTGGCAACTCGTTTATTTCACTGAGCATAACGTCCTCAAGGTGTATCCATAGTGTAGAATATAGGACGATTTCTTTAGTTTGGTAGGCCCATTTGTAATTTTTAAAGGAGCTACTGTACTGTTTTTCTTAGGGCTGCACCATTTTACATTCTCACCACCAGTGCAGAATAGTAGACATCAGTCCCAATTTCTCCACATCCTTGCCAACACTATCACTTATTATTGTTATTAGTATTATCATATTAATTATTTTATAATAACCATCCTAATGGGTATAAGGTGAAAACTCATTATAGTTCTGATTTGTATTTACCCAATGATTAGTGATGTTGAATGTCTTTCATATCCTTGTAGGTCATTTGTAGATCTTCTTTGGAGCAACGTGTACTCAAGTCTTTTTTGCATTTTTAATTGAGTTATTTTTGTTGTTGTTGTTGTTGAGTTCCAGAGGTTCTTTATATATTATAGATGTATATCTGTAAATATTTTCTCCTATTCCATAGGTTGCCTTAACTCTGTTGATTGTTTCCTTTGTTGCACAGTTTTCCACTTTGATGTAGCCCCATTTGTCTATTTTTCCTTTTGTGGCCTGTATTTTTGGTGTCATATCCAAGAAGTCATTTCTAACTCTAATGTCATGAAATGTTTCTCCTTAATGTATTTGAAAATCAAGAAGTGTGAGGCCCCCAGCTTTGTCTTTTGTTTCTCAAGATTCTTTTGGCTCTTTCAAATCCTTTGAGACCCCATACAATTTTAGGATAGTTTTCTATTTCTGCAAAAAGAAATATGCCATTGGGATTTTGATAGAGATTGCAGTGAGTCTGTAGGTTGCTTTGTGTAGATGTTTTAACAGTGCTCTAGGTCTTTTGAACCATGAACATGGCATTCTTTCCCTTTATTTGTGTTTTCTTTAATTTCTTTCAGGAATATTTTGTAGTTCTCAGTGTACAAGTCTTTCTCTCCTTGGTTAAGTTTATTCCTAAACATTTTATAAAATTTGGTGTTATTGTAAATGGGATTATTATCTTAATTTCCTTTTCAGCTTCTTTTTGTGTGTTCATTTTTTATTCTACAACTTTGCTGAATTCACTTATTAGTTATAACAGTTTTTCTGTGGAATCTTTAGGGTTTTCTTATGTACGATCATGCCGTCTATGAACAGAGATATTTTTGCTTCTTTTCAAATTTGGATGCCTTTCATTTATTTTTCTTGCCTAATTACTCTGACTAGCATTTCTACTATATTGAGTAGAAGTGACAAGAGTAGGAATCATTGCCTTGTTCCCGATCATAGAGGAAAGCCTTTCAGTTTTTTACAATTGAGTACGATGTTAGCTGTGAGTTTGGTATTTATGTTGAGGTAGGTTTTTTTTTTCTATGTCTAGTTTCATGAGTGTTTTTATCTTGAAAGAGTGTTGAATTTTGTCAAATTCTTTTCTGCTTTTATTGAGATGATCATTGATTTTTGTCTCATTCTATTAATGTGGTTTATTATAGAGACTGACTTTTGTGTTGAACCACTTTTGCATTACAAGAATAAATCCCCCTTGGGCATGGCATATAATTCTTTTAATGTGCTTATTTGGTATGTTAGATTTTGCTAAGGATTTTTGCATCAGCGTTCATCAGAAATATTGGTCTGTAGGTTTCTTTTCTTGCAGGATGTTTGTCTGGTCTTGGTGTCAAGGTTAATGCCGGCCACATGAGTTTGGAAATATTTCCTCTTCAGTTTTTGGGAAGAGTTTGAGAAGGATTGGGGTTAATTCTTCTTTAAATGTTTGCTAGAATTCACCAGTGAAGCCATCTGGTTTTTCTTTGTTTAGAAGTTTTTGACTGTTGATTTAGTCTCCTTACTAGTTATAGGTCTGTTCATACTTTTTATTTCTTCATGATTATGTGTTGATAGGCTGTGTATTTCTAAGAATTTATCCATTTCTCTTAGATTTTCTGATTTGTGAGTGTATATTTATTCATAGTAGTCTCTAATGATAATATTTATTTCTGTGACATAAATTATAATGCCTCCTCTTATTTCTTAAAAAATTTTTTTTGATATTTATTTTTGAGAGAGAGGGAAAAAGAATGTGAACGGGGGAGGGGCAGAGAGCGAGGCAGACAGAATGCAAAGCAGGCTCCAGGCTCTGAGCTGTCAGCACAGAGCACTGCACAGGGCTTGAACTTATGAACCATGACCTCATGATCTGAGCCAAAGTCACACATTTAACTGACTGAGGCACCGAGACACCCCATCTCTTCTTTTATTTCTAATGTTTGTTATTTGTGTTTCTTTTTTTCATAATCTACCTAAGGATTTTCAATTTCATTTATCTTTTCAAAAAATAGCTCTTAATTTAATTGCAATTTTTCTATTTTTATGTTCTCTATTTGATTTCTGCTCTAGTCTTCATTATATCCTGTTATCTGCTAACTTTGGGTTTCGTTTGCTCTGTTTTTCCTAGTTCCTTGAAGGGTAAACTTAGGCTGTTGATTTGAGATCTTTCTTCCTTTTTAATATAAGTGTTTGCCACAATAAATTTCCCTCTAAATATGGCTTTTACTATATCTCATAAGTTTTGGCATGTTGTGTTTTTGTTTTCAGTAAGGACAAAGTTAAAATAATCTGGGCCCAGGACATAATTCTTCAGTAGAACTAAATAATTTAGCCATACTTAATTATTGTTATTTTCCCAGTAAAGATTTGCTCTCATACATCTGCCATCTTTTGATCATCTATCTAATATCTATCTATCTATCTATCTATCTATCTGTCTGTCCATCTGTCTTATCTATCTATCTATCTATCTATCTCTGGAATGGACCTTCAAGATTACCTAGTACAACGTCCTTATTTTCCAGAAGGGAAATCTAGGCCCAGAGAGATAATTGCCTTGCCTGAGATCTCCTAGCCACTGACTTCCAAAGATTTAAGGGCTCTGATTCAGTGGAAGAGCCTACACTTCCTATAGACTGAAAACAGACTTAGGACTCACAAGGCTTCAGGAGACCTTTCTTGGGAAATGATAAGTAAGGAGGCTAATATTTTAATTTGTTTCTTGTCAAATATTAAAGATTTGGGATTCCCTTAGCTGATCATTTTTGTATTCTTCATTCCATAGTGGTTTTTCTCGCCTCTGTGCCTGCTTGTTTGTAACTTCTGGCTTTACTGGTGCAGTGGGGGTGGGGATGGCGAATCTTTGATTTAGAGCAGGCTCACAAAACATGGTGGCGCGATTTGGATAGTTTCTACAGAAACAGGTCCCCTTGCTGGTCTGGGGCTCTGATTTCCCTGCATGAAAGAGGCAGGAGGGAGGCTGATTAACCTGAGAAGCTCTGAGGAAAGATGCTCTGTCAACGAGAAACTTTTCTGATCCATCAGACTTTTCCCTAGTTCTCGTCTGTTTCTCAAGAGAGTTGCAGGAAGGTGGGAGGTGGCAGAATGATGCTTCTTTGTAGGGCAATCACAAAGAGCAAGGGATGGAGGAATTTCAGCATTGGCAATATTTTAAATAAGCCACATCCTCCTCATCATAATCATTATCACAAAGAGCATCTGTTGTGAGGGTATTTTTCTAGGTGCTTTACATGCATTATCTCATTTAATTTTCACAAGAGTTCTGCAAGGTAGGTCTTATCTCCACTTTACAGATGAGAAAACTGTGGCTCAGAAAGGTTAAACAGTTTATCCAAGGTCACTCAGCTAGCGTATGTCAAAGCCAGGATGGCTCTGTCTACAGTCGTTGCTCTAGGGTGAAGTTTGTAAATGTGTCATCTGCCTTGCCCATAAAGTGATCATAGTCTTCATATATGGAGTCCTGAAGGCCCTCTCATACACATCTTATATTCTGGACTTTTCTTTTCCAAGGACTTCACTTGTCCACAGAGCCATGAGATCACCATGTGAGTCTAATTTAAAAAATGGAGTGGACTTTTAAAATCGGACTTAGGGAAATGATTGCATGTAGTTATAGTTTACCTTCATTTCGGAGATGAATTTCAAAGTTTACAAGCACCATTATGGCCTCGGTGATAGTTTTCTTAAGTCATTCATATTCTCATACCTTTATTGGACTCTTTGCATGCCCTTACTGGCCAGTGGCGATGCTGCAGACCTTCCGAAGGACTAACCTCATTGCTTTGCTATTGTCATTGGACACCCTATCTACTTCTTGATTCTTTTCCAAATGCCTGCCTTGATCTTTAATTACCGTCCTCCACGGACTTGTCAGAGCCAAGCTCATCCTGCACCTTACCTCCGTCAGCCCTGCGCTCCTGTCCCGTCTCCTCACTATTACTCATGTTCCTTGGCCCCACCCTGCTCCTCTCAGCTCCTAGGTTACTGCCAGTTAAAGGAGCCTCTGCAGTGGTAGAGCCCTCTGCTACACTCCATCTCTCCTCTGAAATCACACTCTAATCCTGTTTGCCTACATCATTTTCTACTTTATCATCAACATTAAGCTTCTGTATGTAGAAGATATTAGCATATGGAATTTGCCTAAGTAACACAGATGAAACATACACCATGCATATTATAACACAGACACATACATTTGGTAAAAACCCACTGGGTATAAAAGGGAGTTAAGGTGTTCTGCCCAAGTGACTGAAGTCTTGATTTAGTCAGTATCGGCTACATAGAATATTATCCTGATGAATAGGCACAAGGATCTTAAGCTAAGACACCTCTTTAGATCCCCAAATTAGAGGAACTGATGTAGCCTGAAAAACATCTGAAGAGCTACATTTAAAAACTTTTTCTGAAGCCCTCAGATAATAAGCTTAATAAGTCACCTTGAAATACTTCGCATGTGCTAACCACAGCCACCAAGAATCACAAAGCAGCCTAGTGTTGTACAAGAGCTGTAAAATATTTATAGTCTGCCGAGTTCAGTTTACATTATTAATTCACTTTACTGTCATTTCTCAGGAGCTTCTGAAATTCTTGGCCTTTGAAATTTTGGAAAAGAGCTGTTTTGATCGTAGCACACCAACAAAACAAATACTGCTGTAGCCTCTACTTTCAGTTTCTTCTGCTAATTGAGCGATTAGCGACCACCCAGGACAGTTATTCACAGATCAAAGAGCTCAGCCACCCACTTTTCAACAGCTTTTGAAGTCCTTCCCTTAATACAAAATGGTTCAAGTGAAGGTGTTCATTTCCTGGGTAGGGTAAGAGCCAGGAGTTACTGCAACTTTATTTCAACTTTCCAGTGTCTTACCGTCCTAGTAGAGAGATATAAACTTGGCGATGTAAATTAGTTGGGAGAAACTGGTAGGCCAGCCACACTGGCTTTGCGGCTAGCTGGCCACAAGACCCTGAAGCAATTTCTTAGCCTCCTAATTTATTCAGTCCTCTGTTTTTTCCTCTAGCAAGAGAGAGAGTTGAACTAAACCAAACTGTACAACCCTCAGTTGCTGTTATAATCTTTATGATGTGTCTACCTGGTGCACACACATTCACAGTATTTACACAGCGTACATGTGCCTTTATATGCACACAAAAGAGGGGCAGCACTTTAAATAAACTTGATAACTCAGAATTAGATCATGACTCTCACTTTATAGAAATGATTCTTTCCAGAATGATTCATTATGTGATTCCTTTAAGTCAGAAGTAGGAAGTATCTGACCCTAGACAGATTTATGCTCTTAACTTATTTTTATTCAGCTAACAGGGTAAGTATTTCATATACTTGTAATTGCTAAATCACAACATGGCTTTAAACGGTTTAGTGGCAGTACCTAAAAGGGCACAGGGAGAGGCTGATACTCCATTAATTTCTCGTCTTATTTTGGTTTTATTCTTCTTCCCTTTATCTTTTCCTATTAAGTGATTGGCACAGATATTTGAAATATATGCATTATATAACTTTAACGACTTTTTTTTTTCTGATTGAAAGTAACACATGCTCATTGTGTAGTATTTGGAAAAAAGGAAAACATTGGCCAAAAGAAGAAAAAAGTCACTCAGATTCTTACAAAAGTAATTATTGTTCACTTTTGTTGTATTTTCTACCAGCATTTTTCTATTCCTTTTATGTAGATTGCATCATACCCCTTTCTGTGGTGCTTTTTAATTTAACACCACAGCATAAGGGGTTTCTATGTTATTAAAAATTCTTGGTAAACATAACATAATTTTTTCGGTTATTTAGCATTCTGTCATATAGCTATAGCATAATTTACTTAGCCACCTTCTTACTGTCGGCCATTTAATTACTTCCAGTTTTTCACTATTATAAATGAAGCTGCAGTGAACGTTTTGGTGTATAAAGCTTTTCTGTCTGTTTTTTACATTATTTCCTTAGGATAGATTCCCAGAAATTGAATTTACAGGGTCAAAGGTAGGGACATTTTTAAGGCTCTTGATCTATGGAGCCAAATGGCTTTTCCAAAATGGTTTTTATCAATTTATACTCCCTGTACTAATATGTGAGAGTGCTTTTTTCTACCGCATCCTTGTCTACTCCCTTCTAAAAAAACTAAATAAATAGGCTTTACGATTTGATAGGTAAAAATTATACGCTATCGCTAATTTTTATTTCTGTAATTACCAGCGATATTGAGCAATTTTCTATGTTTGTTAAACATTCGTAATTTCTCTCTTGCAAATCTTCTGCTTATATCTGCAGTATATTTTCAATTGCTTGTTTTATATATATGAATAGAATTTTGTGTCATCAGTATATAAATCACATGAACACAAATCTCCCTCTTCCTTTAAACATGTGGTGTTAAGTTGCTTTTTGGGTTTTTCTTGGTTGATTTTCTTATATTGGCCATTCGTTTCTCAAAACTGTAGTTTTATATAGCAAGCTGTCATGGTGTGCTTCTGAGTAGATGGCTTTCAAATATCTGAGTTTTACGTATAGCTTTTCAGGCACACGTCTATTAAAGTGAAATATGCTCCTGCATATCTTTTCGTAGATTTCCAGGTAGCTGATGTGGTTTGTAACCTTCTTAAGCATTTGCAGTTTGACATTCATTAATAATGATTAAACAAAGAATTTAATAGATATTCTTTCTCTACTATTTTGGTGTGTTTCTTTTATATCTGTGGATTATCAAAATCAAAACTAAATTTTTTTCATTCCTTTTATTTGACATCACAGCTTAAGGATTTTTCTATGTTATTAAAAACTCCTTGAGAAAAAGAATTTGTAATGGTTCCCACTACCCATCCCTCACTCCTAGCATCTGTTTTCCACATTATTCTTCACCAGTGCAGGGAAAACAGGGACCCACACTTCAGTATGCGGCCATATGATTAGAAAGCAGTGCGTGTACAGGGCCCATGAGTATTTTATTGATAACAGCGGTGAAAGAGTGCATTCGCTATTTTAAAATATGGCTTCTCAGATGTAATTCAAAAGTTGTTCGAAACAACTTAATCAAATTTATTTGTACAAAAGCACTTTGCTATGCGCCAAGTGCTAGTCACTGATCAATGTTGATCAGGTCATTTGAATATTGAACAAACCCAGAACCACTCGAATGATTCTCAAGGCATGGGGGATGGTTTTGGTCAGGTCACAACTCAGCTCTGACTGTAGGTTCTCATCCCTGATGACTGTGGCTCTGTGCTTTGAATACACTGGTTCCATAAAAGCGGATGTACTTTCAGGATGTTCGATGCATCAGTTTGGAGTGAGCTTGAGGATTCACTTCTAAACCTTCAGTAACATTATATCTTCCTGGGGAGCTAGTATGATTCAGGTGGGCCCTTGAGACTCTGGTTGGAAGCTCTGATGCTCAGCCAAATTCTCATGTTCCCCTAGGTTTTTGAGAGTGTCTTGTGTTTACATGCACAATTGTTTTTAAACAAGGTGATGGTCTTTGCCTTGCCTCTGTCACTTCTGCAGAATCAAAAGGAATAAGAAAGTGTGGAAGAGTAGGGAGAATGGGAGCAGAGTAGAGAGTATGTTTTATTTTGGCCTGTGTACTTTCTTGGCTTATGGTGCCTGGGAATCTTGGGGCCTCACAGGCCGCCGGGTCACGTAGCGGATCTCATTTATTCCATTTCCAACATAGAAGGGATAAATCTAGCCTGTGTGACATTTCATTATGAGAATTTGAAATAGTTTTAAAAATAATATTCTTTATAAAGGGGCTAGGACTAGAGAACCGTGAGGACATTTTATTGAATTTGACATATAAGCATAAAATACAAATTAGAACTGGGCCATTGGGAGATGGAGCTTCTGATTTCTTTCTTCCGCTATGTTATTATAGCCCTGAATGAAAACTTCTTCCTGAGAGTTAATTTAAGGCTCTCATTTTGGTTCTTTGGGACAGTTGTGTTTAGCCTATGAAATTTTAATTCAGGTCCTTTCAATGATTATTTATATGTGAATCACTAGGATGGTTTCTTTGGGTTGGAATCTGGTCTCTGTGATGTTTCAACTTTAAGATCTTGGGATGGGGCGCCCGGGTGGCTCAGTCGGTTGGGCGGCCGACTTCGGCTCAGGTCATGATCTCACAGTCTGTGGGTTCAAGCCCCATGTCGGGCTCTGTGCTGACAGCCAGCTCAGAATCTGGAGCCTGCTTCAGATTCTGTGATTCCCTCTCTCTCTGCCCCTCCCCCACTCAAGCTCTCTCTCTGTCTCAAAAGTAAAATAAACATAAAAAATTTTTTTAAAAAAAGATCTTGGGCAGATATGGTTGTCATGAGGAATGATGTACCCATGTTGAGTGCTGAGCATGGTGCCTGGTGAAAATAAGTATAAGTGAATATGAGTGACTGACATAATTTTCATTAGATTGTACACTTCTAAAGGGCAAGAGTTGTTTTTCCTTTATAATTTTGACAACTTAGAAGAGTGCCTTGTAGATTGTAGGCAAATAACTGTTAAAATTGATTTGTTTCTTCAGGACCTTTGCCTGGGTTTGAGCACATCTTCCCGTCCTCGCTCTGGTGGTGGTTATGGTGATGGTGGTGCTGGTTCTGGCCACCTGTGTAAGATACATGTAATTGACTCTTCTGAGGCTAAATAGAGGGTTCAACTTTGCAAGTGCCAGTCTGACACCTTTTACCAGCACCGTTGTAAATTTCACTTTAAAAAGCTTTGTAAACTGCGTTTTTTTAAAGAAAGGTTGTGTGGCTGCATCCCTACAGTAGGTGAGAACATTTATATTTAGAATTACTAAGGAGACTGTCAGATTTCATGAAGTTAAGAATAAAATTCCAATTTAGCCGTGAAGTAGTGTGACCCTCATTGCATTTGTAGCACACCTATCGAAAGGCACTAAATAATGTCTTGGAATGACCATTACAGGTTTAAATGTAATTCAGTGGAGCCTGTAATTTTCTCAGGGCTTTGAAGCCTAGTGAAGTTACAAGCTGGTCAGGACCTTGAAGGGAGGAGGGGGAAAGCATTGATGCAGGGGGATGCGAGGAAGATGCTCTTCCTTCTTGAATAGGAATCACAGTCCCATTAAAAGAAAAATGCCAGAGTCTTGGCAGAAAACATAGATTTGCATATTCTTCACTTACGTTTGCATATTGAGTTCAAGAGGCTGTGTCTTCAAGTCTGTAAAATAAATAGTGTAATCTGCTGCAATTGTGTTCCAATCCAGTGTCCTGGGCATTGCACAAATGAAATCCATAACACATTTAAAAATCACATTCCAGAAGATGAAGGATGGCAATCAACTAAAGGTGGCCGCACATCAGTAGTACTGACAGGGAGCAGAGACAGTGGCGCGTAGCTAGAGGACAAGATTGAAGCAGTCCCTGCCCTCCGGTGTCCTCGCCTGCAGAGGTGAGGATCTGCACCTGCACTTGGATGGATCCTGCACCCACTGGAGTCTGCAGCTTCAGAGACCGTGGTGCCCAGGGTACCGCTTCTCTCCCAAAGTGGAAAGTCTGCATGGTGCCCAGAGAGGCACTGTCTTCTTTGTTTTTTAATTTTTTAAGTGTTTATTCATTTTTTTTTGAGAGAGAGAGCGAGCATGAGGGAGGGAGGGGCAGAGAGAGGGAGACACAGAATCTGAAGTAGGCTCCAGGCTCTGAGCTGTCAGCCCAGCGCCCAACACGGGACTCGAACTCATGAGCCATGAGATCATGACCTAGCCAAAGTTGGGCGCCTAACTGACTGAGCCACCCAGGCTTCCCCACTGTCTTCTTTTAAACTGTCACCGGGCTGGGCAGAAGTCACACCGGGTACAGGGCATTGGTGAGCAAGGCTCTGGACCTGTCAGCCCCCATACCTCAGTTTCACTGGCTCTTCCAATTTGGTCTTAGAAATCTATACTTAAGCCGGTTTAGGAGACAGCAATGACATAAAAAGTGATATGGGAGAAGCATAATCCCAGAATATTGAGCAGCCTTCCTACAGCACCTTCTCTTCTCAATAAATGTATACAGCAAGTAAAAATAGTGTTTACTACTTTATGATAGGCCCCTGGCTTCTGTTTCCATCTGGGTTGCTGCCTCTAAGCTTCACCTAAATAAGCTTCTCCTTCTAGCACTGCCATTGTGCCCCTGGAGCGGTGGTGGTACCAGCCCACCAGTCAACAGCACACAGTCATACTTCAAGGCCCAGTGAGGCTCTGCAATTTACAAATCCCCACTGCGGCTCAGAAGCTATAGGAGATTCTGAGATCTCGCAGGAGATTCTGAGTCCAGCAGTCCTGAAGTAGTTCCCTCTAGAGGTGATAGGTAGGTGAGCAAACTTCACAGGGTGTTAAAAGCAGAGCGATCTGAGAAAACAGACAGATGGGGCAGGAGGAGATTCCTGGAGGGGAGTAGTGGTCCCCGGATAATAAGGAGTGGCAGAAGATCTAGGAAAAGACTGGGAAAACACCCATTCTTCATCAGTGTTGAAATATATCCTTAATGTTTAAAGTGCACAGTCCATGAAGGGTTGACTGTAAGAAGTCCTGGGATCCTAACCGTAGACACTGGAGAAAGTGGAGGATGAAGACGGTGGGTGGGATCAGGGAAGGCAGGACGGACCCGACGGTCGACATAGCTTCAGAAAGACGGGTGAAAGGATGCACCGAATGACAGGATCCAAATAGACCCAAGGAACTCAGGGCCTTTCTGGGAATCTGTAGGGCTTTGTATTCACTGAGAAGGAAGAGATACAAGAGTCAAGCAGAAGGTCAGGGCTCTGGTTGGGGAGCTGAAGTTCAAGGAGATGCTCCAGCTATAGGAGGGGATTGCAGAGCCATCAGGGAAGCTGGCTGTATCGTCAGGGCCAGCCTGGCAGGGGCTGCTGGTGAGCAGCAGAGTCCCAATTCCTCTCGGCCACACTGGGGATGGAGTTAAGGTAGACCATTTCAGTCCCCACTAACTGGAGAGTCTCAGACTCTTGCCTTGATAAGCTTTGCTGAGATGCCTAGAAAATATAAAGTATGCTAATCAGCAAGGCTGAAGAATGACTGACTGATGGGGAGCTCTGCTTCCCCTGATGGTACATCATTGTACCTGTTAACCACTGGGTATATTAGCTTGCGGCGCTCTTATCTATTGGTGAGAAATGCACTTCCTTTTGTCGCTTGAATGACAGTCAGGTGTACGCCCATTTTACCCGTGCAAAACTCCATCCTTGGTGCCAGCCTGTAAGCCCTAGGAGGCTGAGAACACAAGCAATTTTAAAAATAAGGGTTTGGCGCAGTCTTGGAGAACAGAAACACCTTACTGCTGTTCACATTCTGACTTCACATGCCAGCCTCTCCCTTCAGTTTTAGGGAAGTCACTTAACCTCTTGCTCTTGGTTTGTCCATTTACAAACTGGGCGCTTAATACATGCATCCCTTGCAGAGGTTTTGTGGAAATTCTTTCGGTAAAGGTTAGGAAGTGGTTAGAAGATGGAGCTCTAATGTGATTAAGGTAGGTAATTATACTGCGCTTACCTAAAATCCCCTCAACGGACTCAGACAGAAAAGCATCTTTATGCCCTATCCCAAGCTAATGGGTGTTTTCTGTGCCGGGAGATGTTATATATGTTGATTTGGGGGTTAAATGCAACGGTCTCCTTTTGTACACATTCTTTCTTCTTCTTTCATTTCTTTGCCTTCCCTTTCCAATGCCAGTTCAGCTAGTCTATTGTTTGCTCACCTGATTTGGTATTGGGATGAAGGAACCAGTGGGCTTGTAGAGGCAGATGAAGGTGGACGTGGACTTTGTCAGTCCTGGGACCAAGTGGCCAGCCACCGACACAGAGCCGGCGTCCCCGTACATCTGACGATGGTTTCCTTTCCATTGCAGAGGGAAGGTGCTATATAAATGTAACCCCTGGCCACACCACAGGCTTCAGGAGGAAATACCTGGGAGCTTATTGGCCCAGAGAAGCGTTTATTGGCACTCTTACCTCTTCCCAGCTGCTCCACAGAAATAAAATATATGAGATTCACAAACCCCCAGTCTTCATTACTCACTTTGCATAATTATTACTTGTCCTGGATGAGTGGGTTAGTGTAAGTAAGACTGCAATAAATCCCCAAAGTATTCTGGAAGCAGGTCGCTTTGACTAAGAATTGAATTATTCTTTTAGGAGTTTTGATTTCTTTTTCTTTTATTTTTTTCTACTTCCATTCATGCTGTCTTCTGCTGATCTTTTTTTGTAAGAGTTCTACTGAATTCTGTGCCTTATCCCTCTGTCCTGTGTATAGTGTTATGTATCAGTTTATATATTAGATTTTTTTAAAATTTAATTTCAGGGACAGAAAGAGCAAGCATGGCTTTTTTTTGTTTCCCGTGAAGATTTCTCTATACTTAATTATGAAGGTGTTTAAAAACAGCAGTGATGGTTTACTTTATAAAAATTCACTCAGTTACATATATGCTTATAATATAAGTTCTTGTCTGTGTAAATGTTGCCTGTTAATAAAAAGTTTTTGAAGAAGTCACTTTTGTTATTAAAATTTTTCTAATCTGTTTTCTTTATCCACGTTTTTGTTTTGTCGGTATCACCGAAGGCGTCTTCAAAAGCATTTCAGCTCATTTTTGTAATTATTTTCCTGCTTGAAATGTAATTGTTTTTCTGTGCTGGCATTTGAGAGCATGTAGAGAGTAGTGATTAAGTGCAGGGATGCTAGAAATAACTGCCTAACTTTGTATCCCGCTTCTCCAGTTCGGAGCAGCATAACCTGGGGTTACTCAACTTTAAAACATACCACCGGGGCACCTGGGTGGCTCAGTTGGTTGAGCGTGCAACTTCAGCTCAGGTCATGATCTCACAGTTTGTGGGTTTGAACCCCACTTCGGGTTCTGTGCTGACAGCTCAGAGCCTGGAGCCTGCTTCAGATTCCGTGTCTCCCTCTCTCTCCGTCCCTCCCCTGCTCACGCTCTGTCCCTCTGAAAAGTAAATAAAGATTAATAAAATAAAATAAAACAAAACATATCACTAAAAGTGTAACTAAAAGGGGAGCCCTGGGTGGTTTAGTCAGTTAAGCACCTGTATCTTGATTTCAGCTAAGGCCATGATCTTGCAGTTTATGAAGTTAAGCCCTGTGTTGGGTTCTACATGACACTGCAGGCCCTACTTGGGATTCTCTCTTTCCTTCTCTCTCTGCCCCTTTCCCCACTCGTACTCGAGTTCTCGTTCTCAAAATGAATAAACATTTAAAAGAATAAAACAAAAGTGTAACCAAAAATGTATAGCTTAAAAGTTACGCTTTTGTATACCTCAATTTATTCATCTGTTAAATAGGGGTAAAATTGCATGTGCCTCAATGGGTTGTGTGAAGATTAAGTGAGTTACTACATATAAAGCACTTGCAGCGTGGTTATCACACAGTAAGTACCATGTAAGTGTTTAGGAGTGAGGATTTCTTCTGTGCACCTCTGTTATGGTACGAGCATTCCCTAAATTATTCCATTATGAAGCACCGACGCCCCTGGGACTGGCTTGGGTTGGGGCACGGTCGGTTGCTCCACACTCCTCCGTTCAGGGCAGCCCCGTCTGTGGTGCACAGCAGTGTCACTTGGGGCACTTGTGAACAATGCGCATTTTCACATTTTATCTCCAGAGATTCTGCACCCCCTTTTCTGGGGTTCAGGCTGCCTACCTGCAGACCTCACCGAGTGCTCAAGGGTTTTGGAGGCAAATTGCTTGCAGATCATGTTTGGAGAAACACTGCATTAGATGGGAGTTCTCTAATAAATGATATACTTTGCTCCCACTTCTCTTCCTTCTATGCACAAATACTCTGCCTTATGAACAAATTGTACGTCAAAAATCAGTTTCTGAGACCCTTGCATGAACAGGATACCACCTCTTGAAGTAAGGTTGATAGATCCCTAAGCCAACATAAAAAGCCTAGTTAGGCTTTCCTTTAGATTTTGTTACTATCACTTCCCAGACCCTATAGCTGGTGTGAATGATGTGGGGGTCACAGGCAGGGGACGGTGGCGGGACCCTTACCAAGGCAGTAGAACGTTTACGTGGAGAATGAAGGTGACAGGAAGGAAGAAAGAGTGAAAATTCTCATAGTAATCGGGAGAAAAAGTTAGTTTTGGGGTTTCTGACCACACCCTGGTAGTCAGAAAGATCTTTTCCTTTCTGAAAGGAAACGTGTGTACGTGTTTTCAATTTAGAGAGAGATTTCATCTTCAGGTAATTGACACTTAAATCTGCTTTTGTTTTTGTTTGTTTGTTTGTTTGTTTGTTTTTGGGGGGTTTTTTGGTCCTGACTTCTTTTTCTGTGGTTTAGTATTTATCATTCATTCTCTACCTGATTTTCTATAACTCTGTAGTGCTGACACTTGAAATTAATATAAAACACACAGAACTTATTTCCACAATTGTCTCCCATCACTGACTTCCTCCCAAATGTTGGTGTCGAGGGCAATTTTAATACAGTTTTAGACACACACCTTCTCCGCCTCTTACTGTGTTTTACTCTTCATCAATTTCAGATCTATTATCTCCTCTCCAGCAATTTTTTTTATGGCCTGATTATTTCCTACATGAATAGCTGTAACCTCCATAGGGGCTGCTTACTTTCTGGTACTCCTCAGTCAGTCTCATAGAAACTAACCACACCAAGGAGGAAACCACCACCACCACCAAAAATATAAAAGCAATTATATATATGTATCCACAGCTAAAAGATTTCCTCAAACTAGAGATAGAAGGGAACTTAGTTAACCTGAAGAAAGACATCCCGTGAAAACCCTGCAAGTAGTATCCTGCTTAAAGCTGGAAGACTGAATGCTCCACCTCTAAGATTAGGAACAAGACAAGATGTTCCCTGTGCCATTTCTGTGAAAAATGGAATTGGAAGTCCTAGCCAGTGTCATAAAACTAGAAAAAGAGGTGAAAGGAAAAAGTACAACTCTTTATTTGTGATCATTTATGTAGATGGTAGCAAAGAATATACCAAAAACCTACCAAAATGAATAGGAAGTTTGGTGAGGTCACAGGATGCAAGGTCAATATACAAAAATTAATCATACTTATATATACTATCAATGAACAATTAGGAAGTGAAATTTAAATAATAAATTTATGATATCATACATATATTTATATATTCGTATACAAATAGTGAATCATTGTTTCATACCTAAAACTAATATAATGTTATATGTCAATTATACCTCTGGAAAAAACAAAAAAAGGAAAAGACATACCCAATTTCTTTTGGTTACTTTTCCTATAATAAGTCTTTTCCAATCCAAAAAAAGAGAGAGATTTTTAGGGATGAATTTTATAAAATATCTGACTCAGTATTTAGATGTCAATTCTCAAATTTTAGTATAGACTCAACACAAGCTCAATATAAATCCCAGCAAGCTTTGGTTTTTTTTTGTAAAAATTGACAGCTGATTGTAATCGTTTTTTTTAAAGTTGATTCATTTATTTTGAGAGATAAAAAGAACACAAGTGGAGGAGGGGCAGAGAAGGAGGGAGAGAGAGAAAGAAGCAAGCTCTGAGCAATCCGTGCAGAGTGCAGTGTGAGGCTTGATCTCACGAACCATGAGATCATAACCTGCACCAAAACCAATTTTGGACTATTAACTAACTGAGCCACCCAGGTGATTCTAATATTTATGCTGAAAAGCCAAAAAAAGCCAAAACAATTTGAATAAGAGAATAATGTTAGGGGGCATACAGGGTCTGATTATGAGAGTTACGTAAAGCAACGGTAGTAATGAAGGTAATGCGACGATGTCCTAGGAATGGACATGGAGATCAGTCAGGCTGAAGAGAGTTCTGAGGTGGACCCACACAATACATAGTCAATTTGTTTTTGACAAAAATAGAGGACCGTATGCTATGTTAAAAATGAACTTAAGATGTATCATGGAATTATCACTGTAAAAATATAAAACAAAAAACTTTTAGAAGAAAACAGGAGAAAAATGCCTGTGTCATTGGTTTAGGCAAAGATTACCTATGTATACAAAGAGCATGACTATAAAAGAAAAAAATGGATAAATTGGGTTTCATTAATAATAAGAACTTAAGTTCTTTGAAAAGCATTGTTAAGGAAATGATAAGTGACAGAGTGGGAGAACCTATGTACAAAACACATATGTGAAGATCTTGTGTCTAGAATATCTAATGAAGAACCCTTAGAACTCAACAGTAAGACACACAACCCAGTTAACAAAATGGTCAGAAGAGACTTTACCACAATAGAGATACACTTGTAAAAAGTAAAAAGTGAAAAACACTTGAAAAGATCCTGGCAGGAAATTCGTATCAAAACCACAGTGAGGGGCTCCTGGGTGGCACGGTTGGTTAGTGTTGGACTCTTGATCTTGATCTTGGCTCCGGTCATGATCTCACAGTCTGTGGGATCCAGTCCTGTGATGGGCTCTGTGCTAACAGCATAGAACCTGCTCGGACTTTCCTCTCTCCCTCTCTCTCTGCTCTTCCCCCCACCCAAAATAAATAAACTTAAAAAAAAATTAAAACCACCATGAGATACCACTAACCATTTAGTAGAATGGCTAAAGTTTGAAAAAAGAAAGGAAAGAAGAAGGAAGGAAGAAAGGAAGAAAAAAGGAAAAGGAAAGGAAGGAAAGAAAAGAAAAAAAAGCCCTAAGACCAAGTGTTGGTAAGAATATGGAGGGACTGCTATTGCTACAGCCACTTTGGAAAAGTCTGGCAATTTAATGGTTAAAATTACATTTACCGTAGTACCAGCAGTCATACTCCCAGGTAGCCTCTTAAGAGAAAGGAAAACACACTCCTCTCTCCTGAAGAGAAAGGAGTTTCCAGTAAGATCTCCATGTGAATGCTATAGCAGCTTTATTCCTAACTATCAAAAGTGGAAACACCCTACATGTCCATCAACAGTGAATGGATAGACATATGGTGGTACATCCATACAAAGGAATATCACTTGCCAATTAAAAGGACAACGTGCTGATACACATAACAGTATTGATGAATCTCAAAAGCCATTATCTCAAGCGCAGTAAGTCAAATTAAAAAGGCTGCGTAGAGTATGTTTCCATGTACAGTATATTTAGAAAAGACAAAATTATATGGACAGCAGTCAGATTAGGGGTTGCCAGGCATGGAAAAGGGCAGAGGAGATTAATGACGAGGGGGTGCAGGGAACATTTGGGTGATGGTGATCTTGTATACCTTGACTATGGTGGCAGTTATATACTGCAATGTTTGTCAAAACTTACAGAACTTACGCCCGGAATGGCAAATTTTAATGTGTATAAGTGACCAAAAAAGTTTTATGTTTAGTTACAATTTACTGTTCATGCTGGCGTATGCATGAACAAATGATTTATTTGTCAGTCCCATTTAGGAATAACAAACCCATACATTTGCATAGTACTTTTCAGTTTGTAAGCTACGTGCATACCTGTTTTCCCCTGTAAGTCTCACAACCCTGAGAAACAGAAATAGGCATGTTGTTCACATTTTGGAGATGAGCTACTTCCCTGGGGTTCAGTGAGGCTAAGTGACGTGCTTAAGGTCACATAGGAAGTGTTTTTTAAATCCAGGGCTTTTTCCACTATTTTTTAATGCCTCTTTTAAAAAAATAGATCATATTTGCCAATTTTGAAAAAAAATGTTTTTCTGGCTTACGTGTCTGCTCTTTCTCCTGCATTAGCTAGGAATTCCTGTACTTGTTCTCTGGTCTACCAATTCCAAAGAGCTTCCGGCTTCGATCAGCCCCCTTTTTTTTTTCTCACGCATCCTCTGCCAGGGCTTGTCCGTTTCTTCGGAAGTGCAGGTCTCCTGGGAAAATGCTCTTGATAAGTCCAGAGTCATCCTGTGGCACCCACCCTGTCCCCTTCCTCTTGACAACTGTGACATATACTGTTTGTGTTGTAGGTAGCTAGTTGATCTCTGCATTCTTTCTTCATCTGTCTCCTGGAGAAATTTGTGTAAGAAAGAGCCACGTTGACTCTGGGTGAGGAGACAGATGGAAATTTGGAGAATTGGTGTGGGAATGAACAATCACGTGGCTGGTGGAAGAAGGAGCGAATTTCAAGGCGTGAATAATTAATTAGGTGCAGGGGTAAAGGCTTAGCAGCTCCTTTCATTAAACTCTGTGGAGCCCAGACTGGATCAGTTATGTTCTGTCGGGCTGCATCGCTACATCTCTGAGTAGATTCTGGAGGGAAGAGAAGAATAGGAAAGAAGATGTCAGGGTTTAAACACAGAAAAATATAGTTTTGCAAGCGGAAGAACGTGATTCTGATGGGGATGCTTTGATGTGGAGTGCGAGAATATTCCAGAGGAAATGTTAGTTGTATGAAAACATTAGGACATAGCATCAGGTGATGAAGAAGGAATTTGGTGCTAAAATAGAGGGTTTGACTTAGCCCTGAATATAAATTAGACAAAAGAAAAGGACAAGGGCACATGACGAGGTGTGAAAACGTTTCAGACATGTTAATCTTGAAGTGAAGGCAGTTGACTGAAGAGACAGAACTTACGTAAAACTAGTTCGTTCTTTATAGTTTACAAATGAATAAGATTTGAGGCCCGGGCTTGGTTGCAGGAGGGCAAAGCAGAGGGGTCGTGGTTAAATTCTGGGTGGGAATGAAGCCCTCTGGAGAGATGAGGTGAGGAAAGAAAGAGCGGTCCAGAGAAAGTAAGAGAGTAGAGCCAGAGACTTTCAGGTGGGAGCGGATCAAAGAGATGCAGAGAGGCCAGGCAGCAAGAGAGGTGACGAATTGGGAAAGAAACGAATGAAAAATCTTGTCAAGCACAGCCAGGGGTGGGGGGTGGGGCTTAGAGCAGCAGAAGAAAGGGACGGCCAGCATCGCTCATGCACATAGTATTAGTGACTTGTGTCAAAGTGGTTTGAATCCAGTAGTGTGGATAAAAGTGTGAGGACACTCGAAGAACTCCAGAGAAGGACGTGGTAAGAACAAAGAAGATATCTGAGAAGCAAGGCCAGGAAGGAAATGAAAAAGATGGGGGCGCCTGGGTGGCTTAGTCGGTTAAGCGTCCGACTTTCGCTTAGGTCATGATCTCGCGGTTCGTGGGTTCGAGCCCCGCGTCGGGCTCTGCGCTGACTGCCAGCTCAGAGCCTGGAGCCCGTTTCAGTCTGTGACTCCCTCTCTCTCTGACCCTCCCCTGCTCACGCTGTCTCTCTCTCTGTCTCCTAGAAATAAATAAAAAAACATGTTAAAAAAAATAAAATAATTGGAAATGAAAAAGATGGAGGAGGAAATACAGAGTGAATGAAGAGGGGATACTCTTTTGTTCTTTTACGGACACGCACGCACGCACACACCACACACGTGTGCCCTTACTCATCCGCGCGTGAGGCAAGAGAGAATTGGAAACCCGAGCAAAGGCTGCCTGAGGATGAAGGGTTTCAGGGAGAGTTTCAACGAGGCCGAATGAGCAGGTGACAGAAACGAATGGAGGTCCTGGGGGGGTGGACTTGGGATGAAGGGGACAGGGGAAAGAGAAGTCCCTGGGTGCGGGGACAGATGCAGGGCCACCGTGGTTAGCTTCACGGTACCGCAGGGAAGAGTTCCTGTAGAGACGAACATTTCCGTGAATTCCCTTTCAATCAAACACACTTCAGTGAACGCTGTTTCATAAGCACTCTGGTTTCTTAATCATTATAAAATTGGGGTCTTAACTTCGGACAGTGACAGCTATTATCCGGAGGCAGACCAGGAATTTCCGTGCTGCGGTGAGCCAGCCTCGTTGATTTCCCGAACAGCTCTGCAAGGCAGCTGTGGTTTCGTTCACCTTGCGAGTCGGGAATGAACTGGAGGTAGCGAGGGAGGTCTGTTCCCGCCCCTGCGTTCTCTTATCTCCTCTCGTTGCCTCTCCAGCAGTGAGGCTGAGCGCCTTAGCCGAGCGCCCACACTGCTCTGCGTATCTGTTCAGCTTTATCTCACGACCACCCTTTCCATGAACTCCAGCTGCTGGCCAGGCCGCGCTGCTTCCCATCCCCGATAAGCGTTGTGCCTCGCTGCTTTCCCGCCTCACTGCCGCCTCACTCTGGTGCCTCCCCTCAGCCCGTCCTCACCTTCCGTGCCCTCAGAGCTGCTGCCAGATAAACTTGTCGTCAGTGCCCAAGCCCAGAGCCGGCTGTCTCTGCTCACCTCCCCGCCATGTGACAGCTCGGCGTTGGGGGGCTGGTGTGTCTCGTCTCTGTGCTGGAGTGGAAAGTCCTTGTGGGCGCTTGCCTGGTCTAGATCGCTGAGAACACTTCACTGGGATTGACACCATGGGCTTCAGTAAGGATTTGTTGATTCATTGGATTCTTTTCTTATATTTATTTTTTTTTAACGTTTATTTGCATCTGAGGGAAGGGGACAGAGCGTGAGCGGAAGAGGGACAGAGAGAGAGAGACACACACACAGAAGCTGAAGCAGGCTCCAGGCTCTGAGCTGTCAGCACAGAGCCCAACATGGGGCTCGAACTCATGAACCAGGAGATGATGACCCGAGCCAAAGTCAGACATTCAACCAACTGAGCCACCCAGGCACCCCATTCATTGGATTTTTGAGGGGAAAGGGATAGGAGCTCTAGTGTAAAGTAGAAGTTAAGATTTTGCTTTCAAATTGTGTTTTTTCCCCCACTGTTATCCAGATGCGATTGACTCGAAGTTATATAGCGTGAAGACTGGCCTTAGATACGTTGTGAAATGATTACCGCATAACTAACATCCCTGGTCTCATATATCAGACTGTCATTTAAAATTGGAAAGTCACAGATACCTTGAGTATCCCTTGTATCTGGATGTACAGATCTCTGCCTGTGGATTCTGGCACGGCTTGTTGAGTCGGGGAGGAGCTCCATTTGGCCGCAGTGGGGCTTGGGAAGGGGTGCGGGCCCCGTCAGCTGTCCCTGCCCTGCAGTTTCTGTGGCAATGGTGGACGTGGTAGTTCAGGCCAGATGTACATGCTGCTCCAATAGTGTGAAAATGCTGGGTTGAGAGAGCGCGGCTTATTGCCTTTTGTAAATGTTTATTTATTTGTTTTGAGAGGGGGAGGGGCAGAGAGAGAAGGAGAGAGAATCCCAAGTAGGCTCCATGCTGTCAGCCCAGAGCCCAACGCGGGGCTCAGTCTCATGAACCTGGAGATCATGACCTGAGCCGCAATCAAGAGTCGTATGCTTAACTGACTAAGCCACCCTGGTGCCCCTATTTGCTTTTTAAAAACAATATAAACTTTGAAGAGTCACCAAACTACAACTGTATTATTATCATCACAGCAAGGATTCACAAACATTTGTTCTTTTTCACTGTTTTAATTCCTGCATGTTAAGAAAAATCGCTAAGTTAACTGTCATAGATTTACTTGAAATATCACCTTTGTGCTTTCTCATGTGGCTGCATTTCTTTGTTTATGCCCTGGCTCATAATTTGACAGTGAAAATTGATGCGAAAATCTGATTTTTTCATGAAGCGGATTCCAGCCAAATCAAAGAGGGAAAAAACATAAGGAAGTTAGGGTTTCGTTAACCAGTTTGTTTCTTCAGTGGTGTAAAGTCCCATTTAACGACCACATTTTCCTTCATGAAAATGCTCTGCCTTTCTCTGTGCTTTGTAGTCATTCTGATAATTGCTTGGTATGTTTTTCCGATTTCCCATGTTTTTTTTATATTTCTCATTTTCCAAATGTTGGCTTCTGAAGGCCATTCTTGAAACATTCCACAGATGTTTACGTCTTCTTTGTGGAGGGCTAGGCACTCGGAAAGCATTGCTGCTTATGAAGCTGGTAACCAGGACCTGAGGATAAGCAGGAAGTTTTATCGGGAGAGGCTGTACTTTATTTAGTGGTGGCTGGTGGTAGAATTCAGGTCCTGCGTTTGCCATTTGGAAACTAAGAGAGGCTCCCCAGGCATTCTTGTGGAATGCAGGAGGAATCTGTATTATTTATGGTTAGAGCATGAAACAGATGATAGCCTGAATCGGTTTAATTTGAAGAGGGTTTAGAAGAAGGACTGCTTACCAAGGTGTGGCCAGTGCCCAGACACTGCGAGAAGTAGTGACGTGTCCTAAGGCTAGAAGCAACCCAGTATGGTTACCAATACCTGCAGTCCTGAAGGAGGAGAGTGGAAGCAGTTTCTGGAATCTGGAGGGGGTGCTGTGTGGAGAGAGCCCTGGGGAGAGGGTCATTTGATGGAAAAGCTGTGACCTTTAGTCCAGTGATACGATCTGTCCGCAGTGGGCCTTCAGGGAGGGAAGCCTAGACTTGGTCCTATTGTTTTCTATAAGCCTTTGCTGTCTGTTGGTCAAACCCAACTGGAAGCCAGAGGACTAGGAAGCCCGTTGATGTGCTCTAAACAGGCCTGCCCCCCCAGGACTCAAAGCAGAGAAGAGCAGGGCATTGATCTTGAGGGGAAAATGGAGGATGGAGGGATTCACAGATTTTGAAAGCCAAAGAGACTTTGAGAACAGCCAGTCCCTTTTCCTTGATTAAAAATAGAGCCACAGAGAGGCTGAATGATTCTAGGCCACATGGCTTGTTGGTGGCAGAATTGTTTGTAAGGCCTGAGATTTCCCGATCCTCAGTTCCACGGCCCTTCTGCGACACCATTCTTGCACAAGAATTTGGGAGGAAGCGGGAGAGAGGAGGAAGGGCAAGTGAAATTAGAGTCATGTTTCAACTTACGATTAATTCTCTGAATAGATGCTCCGTTCTACATGTGACATTAGAGGGATTTAAATGAGTTCAGAATTCAGTTATGATTGGTTGTATGTTTAACAAATGTGTGTATTGATGGCAATAATAAAAAATGGCATTTTATATTAAGGAATATATGGCTGCATTGAGAGTTGGCTTAATAAACTAGCCAGCTCAAATGGCATAGCTTTTGTTCTCTATTGATCCTGGCCTTGCTGCTGTGCAGTCTTTGAAGTCTTTTATGGCCTCAGAGCCTTGTTTTAAACCTAGGCTCTGAATGAACTCTAAATCATGTGTGGATGCCATGCTTCATCAGCAGAACCATCTTAGAACTCAGAGACCAAGGGTAAGAGGGCTAATTTGTACACGCACATATATAAACCACTCGTATAGGCAGGCGTTGATTCACACAGGCAGGTACACATGCAGATAAACACTCAGATACATAAGCAATGATCAGCTAACAACATTGACCTAGGAATGACCCCTATATAATATGAGGAAATTGGAAATGGGATTGGTGCTTCGAGTATTTTCCTTCATGTTATAACCCTTGGGGAGTGAAAGACCTAGAACAGTGCCTTCATTTATGTGTCAATTTTGATGGAGAGAGGCAACTCGTTGTTGGTATTCTTAGGTACTTAGTCATTGGTTCATTTATGAATTGTCATCAATAAACGTTTATCGAGCACCTGCCACGTACCACGCACTCTGCTAAGTACTGGAGGGAGATAAGGACGACAGATGTAATCCTCGCCCTCCCTCAGCTCGGGTTTGCAAGAAAAGTATCTTCATAGCCAAAGTAGGGAGAGTCGGGTTTGCCTTTCCTATACTCCACGTAGGGAGAATCACTGTTAGTGAGTGAATATGGATTCCAAGGATAATCCATTACTATTTTGATGTACTTGAAGTTGTCATATTATTTTGCACAAAATTTGCTGGCTGGTGAGAAGAGGGAGTAGGTGCTCCCTGGTTCTAGGATTTAAAGTCCATTTTAAATAAATAAATATAATAAAGATAATAAATAT